>NC_086017.1:125919621-126222651 GCF_029281585.2 Gorilla gorilla gorilla | reverse complement strand
CAATCTAGCAAGGCAGGCCAACGTTCAGATTCAGGAAATACAGAGAACACCACAAAGATACTCCTCGAGAAGAGCAACTCCAAGACACATAATTGTCAGAGTCACCAAAGTTGAAATGAAGGAAAAAATGTTAAGGGCAGCCAGAGAGAAAGGTCGGGTTACCCTCAAAGGGAAGCCCATCAGACTAACAGCGGATCTCTTGGCAGAAACCCTACAAGCCAGAAGAGAGTGGGGGCCAATATTCAACATTATTTAAGAAAAGAATTTTCAACCCAGAATTGCATATCCAGCCAAACTAAGCTTCATAAGTGAAGGAGGAATAAAATACGTTACAGACAAGCAAATGCTGAGAGATTTTGTCACCACCAGGCCTGCCCTAAAAGAGCTCCTGAAGGAAGCACTAAACATGGAAAGCAACAACCGCTACCAGCTGTTGCAAAATCATGCCAAAATGTAAAGACCATCGAGACTAGAAAGAAACTGCATCAACTAGCAAGCAAAATCACCAGCTAACATCATCATGACAGGATCAAATTCACACATAACAATATTAACTTTAAATGTAAATGGACTAAATGCTCCAATTAAAAGACACAGACTGGCAAATTCGATAAAGAGTCAAGACCCATCAGTGTGTTGTATTCAGGAAACCCATCTCACATGCAGAGACACACATAGGCTCAAAATAAAAGGATGGAGGAAGATCTACCAAGCAAATGGAAAACAAAAAAAGGCAGGGGTTGCAATCCTAGTCTCTGATAAAACAGACTTTAAACCAACAAAGATCAAAAGAGACAAAGAAGGCCATTACATAATGGTAAAGGGATCAATTCAACAAGAAGAGCTAACTATCCTAAATATATATGCACCCAATACAGGAGCACCCAGATTCATAAAGCAAGTCCTGAGTGACTTACAAAGAGACTTAGACTCCCACACAGTAATAATGGGAGACTTTAACACCCCACTGTCAACATTAGACAGATCAACGAGACAGAAAGTCAACAAGGATACCCAGAAATTGAACTCAGCTCTGCACCAAATGGACCTAATTGACATCTACAGAACTCTCCACCCCAAATCAACAGAATATACATTTTTTTCAGCACCGCACCACACCTATTCCAAAATTGACCACATACTTGGAAGTAAAGCTCTCCTCAGCAAATGTAAAAGAACAGAAATTATAACAAACTATCTCTCAGACCACAGTGCAATCAAACTAGAACTCAGGATTAAGAATCTCACTCAAAACCGCTCAACTACATGGAAACTGAACAACCTGCTCCTGAATGACTACTGGGTACATAACGAAATGAAGGCAGAAATAAAGATGTTCTTTGAAACCAACGAGAACAAAGACACAACATACTAGAATCTCTGGGACACATTCAAAGCAGTGTGTAGAGGGAAATTTATAGCACTAAATGCCCACAAGAGAAAGCAGGAAAGATCCAAAATTGACACCCTAACATCACAATTAAAGGAACTAGAAAAGCAAGAGCAAACACATTCAAAAGCTAGCAGGAGGCAAGAAATAACTAAGATCAGAGCAGAACTGAAGGAAATAGAGACACAAAAAACACTTCAAAAAATTAATGAATCCAGGAGCTGGTTTTTTGAAAGGATCAACAAAATTGATAGACAGCTAGCAAGACTAACAAAGAAAAAAAGAGAGAAGAATCAAATAGATGCAATAAAAAATGATAAAGGGGATATCATCACTGATCCCACAGAACTACAAACTACCATCAGAGAATACTACAAACACCTCTATGCAAATAAACTAGAAAATCTAGAAGAAATGGATAAATTCCTCAACACATACACTCTCCCAAGACTAAACCAGGAAGAAGTTGAATCTCTGAATAGACCAATAACAGGAGCTGAAATTGTGGCAATAATCAATAGTTTACAACCGAAAATAGTCCAGGACCAGATGGATTCACAGCCGAATTCTAACAGAGGTACAAGGAGGAACTGGTACCATTCCTTCTGAAACTATTCCAATCAACAGAAAAAGAGGGAATCCTCCCTAACTCATTTTATGAGGCCAGCATCATTCTGATACCAAAGCCGGGCAGAGACACAACCAAAAAAGAGAATTTCAGACCAATATCCTTGATGAACATTGATGCAAAAATCCTCAATAAAATACTGGCAAAACGAATCCAGCAGCACATCAAAAAGCTTATCCACCATGATCAAGTGGGCTTTATCCCTGGGATGCAAGGCTGGTTCAATATACACAAATCAATAAATGTAATCCAGCATATAAACAGAGCCAAAGACAAAAACCACATGATTATCTCAATAGATGCAGAAAAAGCCTTTGACAAAATTCAACAACCCTTCATGCTAAAAACTCTCAATAAATTAGGTATTGATGGGATGTATTTCAAAATAATAAGAGCTATCTATGACAAACCCACAGCCAATATCATACTGAATGGGCAAAAACTGGAAGCATTCCCTTTGAAAACGGGCACAAGACAGGGATGCCCTCTCTCACCACTCCTATTCAACATAGTGTTGGAAGTTATGGCCAGGGCAATTAGGCAGGAGAAGGAAATAAAGGGTATTCAATTAGGAAAAGAGGAAGTCAAATTGTCCCTGTTTGCAGACGACATGATTGTATATCTAGAAAACCCCATTGTCTCAGCCCAAAATCTCCTTAAGCTGATAAGCAACTTCAGCAAAGTCTCAGGATACAAAATCGATGTACAAAAATCACAAGCATTCTTATACACCAATAACAGACAAACAGAGAGCCAAATCATGAGTGAACTCCCATTCACAATTGCTTCAAAGAGAATGAAATACCTAGGAATCCAACTTACAAGGGATGTGAAGGACCTCTTCAAGGAGAACTACAAACCACTGCTCAACGAAATAAAAGAGGATACAAACAAATGGAAGAACATTCCATGCTCATGGGTAGGAAGAATCAATATCGTGAAAATGGTCATATTGCCCAAGGTAATTTACGATTCAATGCCATCCCCATCAAGCTACCAATGACTTTCTTCACAGAATTGGAAAAAACTACTTTAAAGTTCATATGGAACCAAAAAAGAGCCCGCATCGCCAAGTCAGTCCTAAGCCAAAAGAACAAAGCTGGAGGCATCACACTACCTGACTTCAAACTATACTACAAGGCTACAGTAACCAAAACAGCATGGTACTGGTACCAAAACAGAGATATAGATCAATGGAACAGAACAGAGCCCTCAGAAATAACGCCGCATATCTACAACTATTTGATCTTTGACAAACCTGAGAAAAACAAGCAATGGGGAAAGGATTCCCTATTTAATCAATGGTGCTGGGAAAACTGGCTAGCCATCTGTAGAAAGCTGAAACTGGATCCCTTCCTTACACCTTATACAAAAATCAATTCAAGATGGATTAAAGACTTAAACGTTAGACCTAAAACCATAAAAACCCTAGAAGAAAACCTAGGCATTACCATTCAGGACATAGGCATGGGCAAGGACTTCATGTCCAAAACACCAAAAGCAATGGCAGCAAAAGACAAAATTGACAAATGGGATCTAATTAAACTAAAGAGCTTCTGCACAGCAAAAGAAACTACCACCAGAGTGAACAGGCAACCTACAAAATGGGAGAAAATTTTTGCAACCTACTCATCTGACAAAGGGCTAATATCCAGAATCTACAATGAACGCAAACAAATTTACAAGAAAAAAAACAACCCCATCAAAAAGTGGGCAAAGGACATGAACAGACACTTCTCAAAAGAAGACATTTATGCAGCCAAAAAACACATGAAAAAATGCTCATCATCACTGGCCATCAGAGAAATGCAAATCAAAACCACAATGAGATACCATCTCACACCAG
This sequence comes from Gorilla gorilla gorilla, assembly GCF_029281585.2. Lineage (NCBI taxonomy): Eukaryota > Metazoa > Chordata > Mammalia > Primates > Hominidae > Gorilla > Gorilla gorilla. Next base: position 126,218,787 of record NC_086017.1, on the reverse strand, counting down.
TTAGAATGGCAGTCATTAAAAAGTCAGGAAACAACAGGTGCTGGAGAGGATGTGGAGAAATAGGAACACTTTTACACTGTTGGTGGGACTGTAAACTAGTTCAACCATTGTGGAAGTCAGTGTGGTGATTCCTCAGGGATCTAGAACTAGAAATACCATTTGACCCAGCCATCCCATTACTGGGTATATACCCAAAGGACTATAAATCATGCTGCTATAAAGACACATGCACATGTATGTTTATTGCGGCATTATTCACAATAGCAAAGACTTGGAACCAACCCAAATGTCCAATAAGGATAGACTGGATTAAGAAAATGTGGCACACATACACCATGGAATACTATGCAGCCATAAAAAATGATGAATTCATGTCCTTTGTAGGGACATGGATGAAATTGGAAACCATCATTCTCAGTAAACTATTGCAAGAACAAAAAACCAAACACCGCATATTCTCACTCATAGGTGGGAACTGAACAATGAGATCACACGGACACAGGAAGGGGAATATCACACTCTGGGGACTGTGGTGGGGTGGGGGGAGGGGGGAGGGATAGCATTGGGAGATATACCTAATGCTAGATGACGAGTTAGTGGGTGCAGCGCACCAGCATGGCACAAGTATACATATGTAACTAACCTGCACAATGTGCACATGTACCCTAAAACTTAAAGTATAAAAAAAAAAAAAAAATGGCTCCACGTGAGAAAAAAAAAAAAAGAAAATCAATTTGTCATTCAAGAAAATTAGAGATAATATGTTTCACAGACATTTTGTTAAAAAGTTATATGTAATTGTTTTGTAAGGCCTTATATGGAAAAATGGAAATGGACAGAAGGTTAATAAGCTGAGGACATAGCTAAGCCATGCTGAAATTCCTGCCGCACAGAAACCATGAAATAATAAATTTTTTAAAAACCCACTGTCTGTGGTGACTTGTTACACAGCAATAAATAATTAATATAGGCAGTAAAAAAAAAATGAGGGAAGTTTGGGGGGCAGTGGTGGTGGGTTTTAAGTAGGATTGTCAAAGAAGATCTCATTAATAAGTTGACACAAAGACAAGAAGGAGATGAGGAGGTTAATATGAATAGCCAAATACCATTAGATCCCTCTCTGTTTTCACAGAGAAATATAAAATGGGATCTTTCTCAGCTGTTTCAGACATGGGCTTTTTGGTTTCTAGCAGTCCTGCATCTCCAAGCAGCTCCCACCCCCAGGGCAGTTGCCATCTCCACATATTGAAGTCTCCTTTCTCTTCCTCCTACTCCTCCACTCAAACCTCAGTTCCTCTCACTCTTGTCTGACTCACCCTGCTTTTTTTTTCTTCGTCATATTTCTGTGTTCTGACTCACTCAATTCTAATTAATGAGGATTTACTTCCTATGTGGCCAACACAATACTAGGTGAGAGGAAAGATTTCAAAAAAGCACAAGGGCCGTGAGAACCTTCTGTCTAAATCCAGACAAGAGACAAACAAGTCCCTTCCCTCCACAAATGCCTGTGATGATGTCTTACTATCTATGAAGTAATCTCTATTTAACAAAGTCAATGCATAAGATCAAAAAAAAGGAATGTACATGGTAAATATCGAATCGGGAAAAGGTTTATTCATTATCAATGCCTGCATCTTCTAATTATTTCCAAAATTCAGGTGTTAAAAAGGACGTTTTTAGTAAACAGGTAGTAACTGGATATACATTACTCAGGTACTCAAAGCATTTGTATTCATATTTTAGCAAAATACCTCTCTTCCAGATCACACTGTAACAATCATGTAGCGGCTAAAACAACAACAACAACAATTGGGTTGTTGTTGAGCAATGAAAAGTTTATTTTTAATGATTTTAAAAGAACATGCAGATTTGTCCAAATTGCATTTTTTGTTTGTTCATGTGTTTCTAATTTAAAGAGGGCAGCGTTTTGCAAACAGAGCTGTATGAGTGAGAAAGCACTTCTAGCATCTTGCTTTGGTTACAAAGAAAGAAGGAAAAGAGGTGAGCAACTGAACACATGCTTGGTGACAGGTACTGCAGCAGGTACTTTCTGATATATTACCTTATTTAACATATGCTGTCTCACAATAAGCACCCACGAAAGGTGGAAGGAAGGTAATATTACTAGCCTCAGTTTAAATAAAATGAAATTTAGTTACTGAGAGTTTGAATAAGTGTTCCGATGAGACATAGCTTGTGAGTGGCAGACGTGGGATTCTAATCAAGGTGTGTCTGACTCTGAGAGCCATGGTTTTCCCATTATCCATGCTTCTCTCAGATAAGAGCATTATGCTCATGAGGCCAAGTCCATGAGGCCAATCATCCCCTTGTGCTGGCTTTAATCCAGGCCATAGTCTGCTCCCTCCATTCTCCAGATTCAGGTTAGATCTTTATAGATCAAAACTATCATCAAAAAATATATCAGAAGAGAATGTATAAACTGGATGGGTAGAAACCCATCCTGACCACTGGATCAACAAGGCTGAACACATGTATTATTGATGATGGGCCATTAGTGCCGTCTTTGTTGTGGTCAAAAGCTCCAACAACCTGGCCTCTCTTTTCTCATAAATTTATGTCACTCCCCATCCTTTAAACGACAGGGCATTATCATTCACCATGTCAAGAAAGGGAGTTAAGGATTCCAGCTGCCTAGATCAGGAGAGAAAATGGCCACATGCATTTTGGCTAATCATAACCTTCTTAGTGGAAGAATAACCAGCCAAAAATTACATGTCTGCTAATTCACTGCTTCCCTTTCACTGGGGAATCACAGTTATGACCTGAACTCCGGTCTTTAGTGCTGCTGCTTTAGCTGTAGAAATGATGTGCTGTGTGTGTTTATTCTGATACGTGGATACACACATGGCAATGACTGGAGTGGTTAATTAATAACATAAATTGAAGGGGTTCTAGGGCCCCTTAAGGGGAGATAAAATGAATCTGAAATCCAACAAACAATAAATCAGTGGCCCTCAATCTGTGCTGTAGTTTTTCTGGCTGCCAAATTTTGATCAATATGTAAAACTTATTTTTACAGCAACTAAGTAAACACATGGATTAGTAATATGTGTCAAATGGACTATTGAGCTGGGTAGATTTTAACACATTTTGGAAAAAGAGGTACATTTGATGCCAAATGAAAATAAGAGATATATCATTAAGTCAAACCTGCTCCGAAGAGAGCATTTGTTTACTGGAATATTTAGAAACTCTATTTTGCAAGTGTGTAAGAGAGTTAAAATCAGTGACCTGCACTAACATCCAGTCAGGGGCTTTTAAAAAGGAACAAAGGTAGAGCTTAGGAGTGATAGGAATAAATCTAGAACCTGCTTCTAGGGACTTGGCTCTATTTATTTATTCATCCATTGAGTCTATCAACAAATGTTACTGAGTACTTACTAAATGTGGTAAACAGTTCTAGGGAACTATTTCAAAGGGCACCAGTCACAGATAGAAAAACACTGTCAGTCAATGACTACAGAGCTCAACCAGGGCCTTAATTCAAGTGCGAAGAGCATCATAACGCAGTGCACTTCTCCAGCTCAATGTGTGTTTATCTCTCACCTATACAGGACCCACTGGGGACCTGCAGCGTCTTGTAACTTTTAATTGCTGGTGAGCCTCTGGCAAGTGTGGCTTACCCTAATACACTGAAGAAGTATCCATTGCTTTCAGTTTTTGTCCAGAAAAATGCCCCGGTCAATGGCAAACCTCTTTAATTGGGCTTTTATCAGGTTCTTCCCTCGAAGTAGGGACGGCTATTGGAAAGAGAATCAGTGTGGGTTTTAGGGAGTGCTGACACATGTTTTTGAAAATGAATAGAGGGGGTGGCTTCTTTTGATGTCATTGAAAATCACTTGCTAGAATGAATTTGATACGGATCAGCCACAAGGGCTATGTTATTGATGGATAACACAAATGAATTCGTAGCAGCATTGAGGCCTATTGATTCTATCTCCTGTACATTTTGAAAGTGCTATATGGCCAGTAGCCCAAGGCTTTGTCTCTGTTCAGGGATTTGGGAGAAAACTGACTACTGCAGAAAATGAATGTGCATTTGCTAACTTTACTACTGCAAGTACATTAGTTTCCTACAGCTGCCACAGGAAAATATCACACGCAGGGTGGCTTAAACAACAGAAATCTCTTGTCTGGAGTTCTGGAGGCTAAAAGTCCAAGATCAGGGTGTTGTTAGGGTTCCTGCTTTCTGATGGCTATGAGGGAGAATCTGTTCCATGCCTCTTGCCCAATGTCTGGTGTTTTGCTGCCTATCTTTGGTGTTCCTTGGCTTGTAGAAGCATCACCCGGATCTCTGATTTTACATTCATATGATGTTCTGTGTGCATGTCTATGTCCAAATTATCCATTTGTATAATGACTGGTTATTGAGCTTGGGCCCCCCCTACCACAGTCTAAACTTCTGTTAACTAATTACATCTGCAAGGACTCTGTTTCTCATTTGGTCACATTCTGAGGTACTGGGGGTTAAAACCTCAACATATGAATTTGGGGGAGATGTGATTCAACTCATAAAAATTGGGAAGAAATAGACAAGGCCTATATCCTGTTTCATGGAATGAACATATTATCTACTGTAGAACATTTCCAGAAGCCAACCAATATGGGCATTCCATAGAGAAGTCTCATAAAATTTGCAAAACTGAAAATGTGCTCCATTCCAACTTTGTCAGATCTGCCTTGTGGCCATTTTATCCATCTAGGTGATCTATTTATTAAGTCTTACTTATAAAAATATTTAATGAAATAGGTCACTGAGGTGGAGTACTTTGCTTTAATTAAAGTAAAATTTCTATTATACCCTATCTTTCATATTGGTTCTATTGTAATACCATAGGCATAAATAAAAAGTACAGAAAATATTTGTAAACATATTTCCCAGAAAAATTTGTATTAAAACAATAACAAAATAATCATAAAACTCTAGTAAATTTTTTAAAAGACACTAAAATGAAACTATAAAATAATACCTGATATCCTGTGAGCAGATTTATGTGTCCCACATGGACATCCCTTAGCAATTTGGCTGAGATTGTTAACAGCTTTAATTTATACTAACATTTCTTCCTCTGCATTCAAGATAAATATTCTATTTTTTAAAACCTTACTCCATAGTTTGAACTTAGTAGCTCTGCCTGGTAAGACCTGTGTAGTTGTTAGAATAGTCCAGGCTGAGGAGATAATAAGATCAAATTTGAGAGTTGAAATGTTTGATCCTTGCTTATCATTGGAGCTCAGCCTAAAATCTGCTAGAACATGTGGTTGTCTAGCAACCAACTAATGTCCTATAATGATCTACAAATTGATGCCTGTGCTGAATGAACGTTCTAGTCCAAACCCAAAGCTTTATATAGTTAATTAAAAGCTAATGTCCTCATTAGTAGCTGTTGGGGAGGCTCAACAAGTGCAGTCTGCATGTGCTAAATGTTGAATATTTATTAGACATGATGTTAAATACAAAGTAGGAGGAACTGGACCATCCATCTGTTGACAACTATATGAATAAAACGGTGATTTGGAACTGCCCGATCCATAAGTAAGTTCAGGAGAGCTGATGCCTGCCATACCATTCAACTTAACTGCCTAAATCTACATTGCATCTTTCCAGTTCATGCATTTTTTTCTTCACCTGAGAAGAATGTCATTATTACCAAGTCCAGACTACTCCCAGTCCAGCAGGTAGAGCCCAGATTGCTTATTCTATTCTGTCAATCACCTTAGTTCATCATAAAGTTTGCAGGAAAAAAATGAACCTTTGATATCTATCAGGCCGTTTTGAGACACTAAAATAAGAGTAAGCTTAAAATACATTAAAGGTTGAGAAAATTATCTTTGCTTTGATTTCTGCTCACACAACTACTCGCATACAGGGGTCATCCTGACATCCTCCTTTGTTTTGTTTTTGTTTTTTTAATCTCTTTTTTAAAGATATGGCTATTTTGAGAAAATTCTCTAAATGTCTGTGACTAAAACAGATAACTGATTAGTAAATTATTCAGTTGACATACTGACCATCTATTATAAATTTAGGAATTTGCTAGATTCTGTGGATAATAAAAGAGAAGTATTCCAAGCAATTCTTTTCCTCCATCACCAAGGAACCCAGTTTCTACTTAGGTGTCACAAACACAGCAACTTTTTTTTTTAAATGAAGTAGGATTCCCAGTTATGTTTCTTTTCTAACCAATTTCCATAATAAACCACACCTTTCATATCATTAACTCAGAATATGGTTCTATTATTAGCTCCATAATAGCCTTATTTAATTCTGTCTGCTCTGATATGGTTTCTTAAGTTTAAGACCAGCATCTTCTTGTTTGTGTCATGTGGACCTAGACTGAGTGAACATACTGCCCAGAACATAGTAGGTACTCAATGAATATTTAAGAATAAATAAATGAAGCTTTGATACTGTCTCTTCAGTCCCCAGGTCTATTAACATATGTCTGCGATGCCTCTAGACAAACTTAAGGACATCTCTTTGGCCACTAAGTAAAGATATTAATGGCCTATGCTGATGTCAAAATTCTGCCTTATTAGTAACCTCAACCAACAACCAACTTAGATATCTAAAAAGCCCATCAGCAAAAACAAGTATCTTTTTGGTAGCTTTATATATTGGCATTGTCCAACAAAACTTTCTGCGGTGATGTATGTGGTCTGCACTGTCCAATACAGTAGCCATTGGCTATCTGTAGCCAGTATGATTGAAGAACTAAATGTTGAATTTTATTTAATTGCAGTTAATATAAATTTAAATAGCCACATGTGGCTAGCAATTACCATATTGCACAGCACAGTTCTATATGTTTCAGAATATGAATGTAAATTAAACACCTCCCAGTTTGTTACCATAGTTGGTAACACAACCTGGCTTCCTGACTTGTGATGTTTGGTCTATATTCTAGTATGTTTCTTTGCTCAAGGACACACAAGTAGACAAGGAGTGAATCGAAGTCTAGCTTTATTATGGGAAATTTTCATTCTGTAACCAGAATTTGACATTAAATGTACCACACCAATTTCCTTTCTTTCCTGATGCCATTAAATAACACCCTTAATTTGAGAGCAGCTTTTCAAAAAAGAAAAAAGGGAAAAAAGAAGAAAGAAAATTTCTACTTTTTTCTACATGGCATTTTAAATTTCAGAAACATGATATGAAAAAAATGTGCATCACAATTTTAAGATAGAAAATTACTCAGGCTTCTGATGTAAAAAAACTGACAATTCCACTTTTGTCTGTTGTTGTGTCTGAAAATATGAATTGCAACAGCTACTAAATTCCTGAATAGAGGTGTGTGTTCCTTTCTGAAAAACAATAAAGTTTTCAAACTATATGTGTTTCAAAGACATGGGCTTTTTAAGTTTTAAATTTTTCATTTTATTAAATGTGTTTGATTTTTCAAACTCAGAATTTTGAGAAGCACTGATGTTATTCTCTGCCTTTCTCTTCATCCTTTTAAATCTCTCATTCTCTCCTTTTACACCTGACTCCTTCACTAAGTCCCTAGATTTCCTCCATTTACCCAAGTATATTTTTACTATTAACTGCATAATTTAATAAGAGCTTTGTTCTTTACTTTTAAGTTGATAATTCTTTCTTTCTCAAAATAATAGCTGAGCACAGTGGTGCACAAGAGGATCCCTTGAGCCTAGGAGTTCCAGGTTAGCCTGGGCAACATAGTGAGACTTCATCTTAAAATAAAGAAATGACTAATTTAACTGCTTTTTAATCCACATCATTGCCAATTAATTTTGTATTTTGTCTTAGTTGCCCGCACTTTTTTTAAAAAGTGTACCTTAAAAAGTTCTTTTATAGCAAAGTATTATAGTGTAAAAAATACTTTGCAAGTTTAGAAAGAAAACAATTTATTTCACTAAAGTAATAATTTTCCAAGGCAAAGAAGATAATTTTTGTTTAGGCATGGCAGAGTTCAAGACCAAGAGTATCTTATAGTTATCTTAACTGATTCCTTAGTCTAAATAAAAGTTACATCTGGCAATGAAGCTGTGCTCTCCTAGATAAAGGAAATTATAACAATAGTAATAAAATAATAACATGTCTGCCATGTCCCAGGAACTCTGCTAGAAATATTACATACATTATGTCACTTAATCTTAATATCACTTTCATTCTATCCCTTTCCCTCACATAACACACACAATGCACACACTGCCAAAACATGGAAAAACCCCAAATGTCCATCAACTGATGAATGGGTAAATAAAATGAGGATATGTCCATACAGTGGAATATCGTTTAACAATAAAGACGAGTTAAGTTCCAATACTAATGGACCTTGAACACATCATGCTGAGTGAAAGAAGCCAGTCACAAGAGACATTTTGGCAATTATAAATAAAGCTGCCATGGACATATATATACGAGTTTTACATGAACATGTTTTTATTTCTCTTGGGTATATACCTGGGAGTAAAATTTCTCAGTCATATGGTAACTCTATGTTTACCACTTTGAGGACCATTGAAACTGTTTTCCTAATGCACCATTTTACATTTCCACATGTACAAGGGTTCCAATTTCTCCATATCCAGCAGAACCTCTTCTTCCATCTTACACATCTTCCAGTTTAGTAAAGGGGCATTTCACACAAACATAAAACCCAGGAAAGATTTTCCAAAGGTTAATTTGTATTGCTGTTGAATTTTCTGGAACGTAAAAGGGAAAGGGAAAGAAGAGTTCATTGTAGGTGATATTTGGGCTGTTTGCATCCTGGTCTCTTGGATTGGAGAATAACAATCTGAGGTTCTTTCTCAATTCCAGAAGATAACCCACTAGAAGTGCCTAATTCTTTGAATTTCATGCATCTATCATTACATATGGTTTCCTTTTGTATAGAAAAGGACATTAGTTCTGGTTCCCAGGCTAAGCATGATCACAACAACCAAGTGTAAAGTGCTTCATTCAGGGACTGGCACATAGACAATTTTCAAAATGTACATAATTATTATAGTCATTAGTATTTTTTACTAATATACAAAATATACCAAAAACTGTTGGTCATTTACAATGCTGGAAGGTTGCATTTCTTTCATTATGTAACCAAAAGATGGCCTTCCTATTTAAATTTTCTGAAATTCTGAAATTTCAAACAATGATCTCCACGTTTTCCTACAAAAACAAACAAGCAAAAATCTCCAAAAACTGCGATAATTTTGTGCATTCTAAGGCTTTGTACATTCTAAAATTTTGACTTGAATTTTTTTAATTTAGATGATACAGCATATTCCATGGAGCCTAGCAATGTGCTGAATACACATTAGGAACTTAGGAATTACTTACTCAATGAAGGAGAAAGAGAATGAAGAAAAAAGGCATGGAAAGGAAAGGAAAAAGGGGGAAGAGATAAAGGAAAGTTAATTCAGAAATTTAAAAATGCTCCTGGGATATAGAAGAGTAGGTATTCATTACAGTATAAGAATATGTAGAAAGCCAGGATCTGCATAAATTAAGTACCTCCAAAGTCTGTTGTGTAATATGTAAGGCTTTATGAATATTTGCCTACTTATGACTAGAGATGGTTCTAGCTGAGCTTAAGTAAACTGGTAGATAAACATCTCAATGACTAGACAGAAACTTGGATTCTAAAAGAATGATGTTTTATTGTTTGATCTACCGGGAAAACTTACAGGAGAAGATTGGGCACCAAAATTAAACAGATGAGTATAAGAAGGTTGTTAATGCCAAATGAGTTTAAAAAGACAACGTTCTAAAAATTGGAGCCCCTGATATTTGGTTGAAAAATATGACTTTGCCAACCAAATTAAAATTCCTAGAGATTAATTTGAGAGATTTCAACAGCCATCACCTTCAGTCTGCAGAAAGCACTCACCATTAAGTTTAGGCTGTATAAAGAGAAAAATATACATAAAGGCACAATGATTAAGGGGTTAAGAGACATGAGAGTAGAAGCTGGTGATCTTAAACACTGAAGCTACAAAGCAGATACCATGTGATAATGGGTGTAGCAGAACAAGCTTTTCCCAAAAATACCAGATGCCAATACCTTTTCAGCCAGTCTTCTCTTCTATCAACCTTCCTTCATCTAGAGTTCAGACTGGAAATAGTTTATCAGCCAATCTGTATTAGGTGTTATATTTACCCCCAAGTGTATTTGCATTCTATTTAGGGCTAGTACCTTCTGGCCAAAATAAATGATGTTCTATTGTCAGTGGCAGTCAGACAAGGAGATGTATTTTGGATAGAATGGGGGAAGAAGTATGAAGGAGACAGAAAGGACCTCAATAGTACCTCAAAGCATACAACATAGTTACCTCCACCATCATTTGCTAAGTAATTCCTACACATCTGATTAGGAAGGGAAAAAAAGATACATATTAAGCTTATATTAAAGCTATCAATTCATTGTACTTTGGAGACATGACCTAATTTTAAAGGATTAAGGAAAATTTAGGAAGAATAGAGTACAGATACATAGTCCAGAAGAATACATGATGTAAATTAGTTTCTAGAGATAGGCATAGAAAACATAGAATTGAGTCCAAATTGCCACAAAGTTTGTATAATTCATTTTCTCTTCTTTTTTGTTTTATCATCTATAGTGTTAAAACTGTTTTAAAATGAAAGATCATGTTATTCATGCATATATAAAATGAAAATGGGCTCAGAATTTTAATGAAGGAACCAGTATGAACAACCAGTTGCATCGAGAGCTCAATGTGTTACACATTGTAGTTAGATAAGAAATGCAGAATTTACCAATGCAAAACTAGTAAAACTGACCTATATCCAGAGTGATAATCCATTTTATTCTACTGGATGCATTTCTGTGAGCAGGAATTATTATCAAAGACAAGAGCTAGTTAGGGCACTGTTAGGAAAAACTCAAACCATTTTTCCCCTGCTCTGATACCAACAAAACAATAGTCAACACAGAAGACTTCTATGACCCCAAAGTATTAAGGGATTTCTCCCCACCATCAAGGAAGCAATAATCTCTGTAGCAGACACCAACTGGGTGTCCTCCAATTTAATTTTGACACTATCTACCTGGTGATACTCTCAGATCCCACAGGTTGAGGGCCCAGTCCCCAAGACTGCCTCCTCTCCCCAGCTTCAGACACCAGGTGCAAATCCAGACCTCCAGAACTTCTGACCAACCAGCTTCAAGTAGAGGTTCCCACGAGTCCCACTTTGGGTTTAATTAATTTGCTACAGCGGCTCACAGAACTCAAGGAAACACTTACAGTTTATTATAAAAGATTTTACAAAGAATACAGATGAAGAGATATATGTGAGTAGGGGTATGGAGCTTTCATGCCCTCCCCAGCCATGCCACTCTCCAGGAACACCCATTTTTTTCAGCTATCCAGCAGCCCTCTAAACTCAGCCCTTTTGGAGTTTTATGGAAGCTTCATTACATAGGCATGACTGATTAAATCACTGGCCATTGGTGATCAACTTAACTTTTAGCCCCCTCCCCAAGGATTTTAGGAGTTTTATGTCAGGAAACAGGATTGAAGAAAAATATATATTTTACAATACCACAGGCACCCACCAAGTTTTTGTCCTTCATAATTTTTCTTTATAAAATATTAGATGATCTCTTAGTCTCCTTCCAACTCTTATATTCCATTAGTTTCCACAATCAATAAAGGGAAAAGCAGAAACAAGAAAAAAGGATTAGAGAGACAATGAATTGAAAAGTGTGAAAAAACCTTACACATTGGTAATCTAGTCTTGTCACCAATAACCTTCCTCCTGTCTCACACTCCAGAATTGTGTGCTTATTATTAATAGATACCATACCAGTTTAAACAGAATGAGTAAAAAACATAAATCACAAAAGACTCTAAATTTATTATACCCATGGATAAATGGCAAAGCCTTCATTGTACATTCCCTGGATGCCAATGAAATACCATGATCTTTGGTTGAAGTAAAATTTGTTCTTGGTTAGACTGACAAGGGTAATTAATGCTTCTATAGAAAAACCCTGATCCCAGTTACTTTATGTCACATGAAAGAAAATTCCCCTATCCACTCCTCCCTCATCTGTGGTTAATATTGAGTTATGAATCACACAATGACAGCCCTGCAGACAGGCAAGGAGGGGGCTGAGCTAACCCTGGAACACAAAACACACAGCCAGGACTGCAGGAAATAGCACATTTACCCTCCCAGAGCAGAGCTAAGCAGGACTTCCTTCATAGGTTATGGCTCAAGAGAAGGATACTCAGGGCTCTTCTCAGGCTACTGGTTATATTAGTATCTATGTTATTTAGTAAGGTATACGCTCTCTCCTCCACACACGCACAACTTTTTTCACTCTGTCATCAGGAAAAGTAATTTAGAAGCAAGCCACACCACTAGCACTATGGCTGAAAAGAAAAATCATATGGAGCACACACAGGAGTCATTTAAATTAGCATTTTTCAATTTATTAACATTTACTGAACACTTTTTCTTTGTTAATAAATGTCAATTTATTAACATTTATTGAACACTTTGTCAGACACATTACATTCATTATCTTACTTAATCCACCCAACAAGGCCATGAGGTAGGCTCTGATATTATTCCATCTTGTAGGTGAAGATGAATTAAGTAATTGGCCTAAAGTCCCATAGTTAAAAATAGCAAAGTCAGGGCTTGAACCTGGGTCTGGCTGATACCAGACTCCACACTCTTAAGCATAGCCTCAACTCAACAGTCCTCCCAACTGACCCCTAATTATATTCTCAGGCAGGTAAAGAGTGGTTCTGCTTCCCTCAGAAAGATGAAAGATAGACTTTTTAATACTTTCCCATGTTGAGCATGACCAGACCCTCTCTCTAGGCTGTGGTAAGTTTAGATCCAGAGGACATATGAGTGCAGGGAGAAAACAAAAGACTTCAAGACTGCATAGAAGAGGTGCTTCTGTACCTCTAGCTCACTGCTACTTTATTTTTTCCTCAATGAGCCCTCCCTAATGAAGGGAGAGAAGCAGGATTTGCTTATTACCAAAGCTTGTTCTGGGCAGTAGGGGTTTCCTTGAACATAATAAGTAAACACAATCCAATCTGAGAGTTCTTTTCAAGACCTCTCAACCCTCATCTATTAGAGTTCCATAAAGCCCATTATTAGAATTTCTCTCTATAAAAATTATTTTCTCAATGACAAGCATTACCAAGAAATGAAGTCAGATCAGAATTGTGAGAAAGATAAATCTCACTAACATCCTTTACTAATTAGTTAAGTTCCGGACCTGCTTTGAACCCACTTCCTCATCAATGAAAGGATAACCCAGTGCTCAAGAACAGTCGGTTGATTAAACTTTCAATTTTCAATGAAAACTCACCCCAAATCACCACAATTTAATTGTGATTTCATTTACAAAATAATCTTTCTTTTCAATAGACCTTGGAAAAATGGTTGTGCTGGAAGGAAGGAGGGAAGGAGAAAAGAAAAGAAAAGGAAGAAGGAAGGAAGGAGAGAGAAAGAAAGAAGAAAGAAAGAGGAGAAAGAAAGAAAGAAAGAGAAAAAGAAAGAAAAGAGAAAAGAAAGAAAAAGAAAGAAAGAAAGAGAAGAGAAGAGAAGGAAATCCAAAAACTAAAATACTAAACACTAAAAAGAGGGCAAGTAAAGCACCAAAGATACAGTTTCACTAAATCACAAAATCATCTCAAGATGGGAGGCCTTCTCTTTAAAACCTACATCACAGGTGGCAAAGACAGAAGTGTGGGAAAGGACATTAATACAAAGGATTTGACAATGTGGAAGGACACTAAAGCAATACGTTTATTGCCTGGGCAAAAATCTTTTCTCTGATGGTGCAATATTGCCTTAAGGCTTTATATACATCTTAAACACAATGGACTTTCAGGAGCACACAGAGCCCTAGGGCAACATTATGTTTAAGTAGTCATTACTGTATCTATAAACTATACAAAATGGAGGTACTGCATTCATATTTCATTTGTTTCTCACTTACAGAAGACAACCCCTGCCCCATCAACCAACTAGAAGAAGAACATGGTTGTGAGTCAACAGACTAACCACTAGCTCATAAGATTGTTCAAGGCTAAACAAGGACTATAGGAACAGTTATGTACCATTGACCTTTCCACCCCTCCTTGTCACCAACACCACTCCCACACACACATACTCATGTCCAGTATTTTTTGTTTAACTTAACAAAGGAGCAGAAGATATAATCAAAATATGTGCACAATTGTATACCATTCACTTCTCTATTAATTAAGGCTGGTGTCTTGCATTGTAGGACCCCCAGGGATTCCCCTAAGGCCCAACCTGTCACTAGCTCTTCATCACTTCTCTTCTACTGCTCAGTATCTTTTCTCCCTGATGCCCATATTGCAAATAAATGTAAAAATAATTATAATGGATGAGTCTATTTTGGTTGTGCTTCAAAGTCTATGGAACAAAGCCCACAGAGAAAGAACATTACTAGGATTATTCCACATTTAACTGAGAGATCTATGGACTCCCAATTGAGAAAAAAATGGGCTAAACATCACAATTAATATTTACTGAGACTCACAGGTATGTTAATATGGGCTTTTGTTATTTTCCTCAGCAGTCACACTTCAGACAGATACAAAGGCATCATTTTTTTTTATTCTTGTGGGAAAAAGATGCAGGAGTAGAAGTCAAAAAGACAAGAATTCTGCTCCAGAATCTGATACATTCTGTTTGAACCTCCTTTGAGTTCTTTTCTCTGAACAAGGTTTATCCGAGTGCTTCAAAGCATATGGTGAGAATCAAGAGAGATCATGTATAGAAAAGTACATTATAATCTAACTATTATATGAATGTTAAACTATATATAAAGCCATTATATCATAAAATAAATACATTCGGGGACTTTAATGAATCAAAGTGAATATCACTATTGCAATTAATTCCTCCTACCTTATAAAATCTACAACAGCATTAAGTAACAGTAATAGAAGTAAGAACAGAATGAATATTTAAATAAAGCTTTCACAATCTGTGTGGTCAGCTATGCTCACTTACCAACAGTGTCTCACCACTACCCTTAAATCTCTCGGTACACATGACTCAAATCCATGCTTCAGCAAAAGCACAACAAATATAATTTTTCAGTATTGTTATTAACATCAGAAACTGTAATGTCAAATCCCCCTGTGTCAAACAGCTAAAGTATGATGGCAGAGAGGGTGTTCCAATGACAGGTATAATTAACACAAAATGCCAAAACTTTTTCCAAATTACTTTTTCCTGGTTTATCAATTTTTATCCATCTCACAGGTGTGACATAGTATAAGAGTACTTGGAGAACAGGGAATATCTCCTCCCCACATCCAAATTTCCAAAGTGGGAAGGGTAAGTATCCTATTATTGGAAACATGTTAAATCTATTGAAAGTAAATAAAACTATATAAGTTGTGGTTAAATGTATTTAAATGGGGGTATTGGAAATGCAAAATAAAAATAAAATAGATATATTAATTAAAAATTTGAAGAAAGCTAGTGAAAATAGAAAAAAATAAAATGCAAAATTTTTAGTATGTTAATTTAACAACTGACAATAACGCTTTAATCACTGTTTCCACCTCGAAGATATTTCTCATGCTGTCTATATACAATTGTTGATGCTTGCCAACATCACATCATTCTGCCTCACTTGTGACATAGACTCATCTTAGGGTAGCTGGAAATTTCACAATAATAACAATTTTTCTGATAACTAGAATCTATATACAGGCATGGATCCATAAGCTATGTCTATAGTATGAGAGTCTTCCCTCAGTTGTATTTGATTGATTCAAGGTGGATACACATTCCTAAATTCTGTCTCAGAAAAATTTATATTTTTGAACTGAGAGACACAAATTATTTTAAGCCAAACATTGGTGCTGTGGAAAAATGTTCTATTAACTGAAGTCTCTAGAGTTTCCCCAGAATTTACTCTTCCCAAAGGCTAGTGTTTCAACTCTTCCTGGGAATCTACAAGATAGTCTAGCATATGTCCAATGAGTTCCTTTTTAACTTGTTATTTATGATTGACCTAGCCACTTGCAACCAAAATAATTTTAATATGGAAGTTCTTACACAAGTTTCTTTTTCCTTTGCTCATTGTAGTAGACAGAATTCTAAAATGACCCCCCAAGATTCTACTCCTTAATGTGCACAACCTATATAATTCCTTCCCCTTGAGTGGAGGCAGAACCTGTCAATATAATGGAATATCACTTCTATGATTAGGTTACTAATCAGTTGACTTCAACTTAATAAAAAAGAAGATTGTTTGGGTAGACCTAACTCAATTAAGTGAGCTCCTGAAGATGACTAGATCCTTCTTGAAGTTATAAAGATTTGGAGAACCATGTGACAAGGAACTGTGGGCAGCCCCTATGATCTGAGAGTGGTCCCTGGCTAGTAACCAGCAGGAGTGTGGGGACCTCAGTCCTAAACTACAAGAACAGAGTTCTGACAACAACTACCTGAGCTTGATAGAAGACTCCAGGCTCTAGGAAGGAAAGCAATTCAGTTAACACATTGGTTTATACCTTATGAGACCCTGAAAAAAGACCCAGCTAACCTGTGCCTACATTCCTGACTTATGAAAACTATGATAACAAATTTGTGTTGTTTTAAGCCACCCAGTTTGTGGAAGTTTGTTATGCAGTGATGGAAAATTGATAAGAGTTATCTAACATTTAGTCTGAGATTACTTATGGCTTCCCCCCCCATCTTTGCAATTATTTGCAAACTGTCATAGCTCTTAGTGGTTATTTCACTGGAAAAAATCTCTTACTCCCTGCTCCCTATCTTCTTTCCCTTTCTCCCATTTCTCCTATCAACACCTTTGCCCAAACCTGGTTCAGCATTCCTGAGAGTTTGGACAAATAGGCAAGGACAGGAGAACTAACCAACTGTAGTTCAGAACCTCGGACAGCAGCTCTCCCCATACTGCCTACTGATCTCTCCCTCAACACCTGTGCTCTCCACCGTGACTGTCTTGTAATGGCACCCTTGACCATATGAATTCAATTATTTTGTCTGTCATTCTTCCTGTTTTGTGCTCTATTTCCTGAGTACCTAAAGTCAGTAACCAGTGGAGGAATAAAAATTCTACACAGGTCAATGTTTGCTTCTGTCTCTCATTTATATCCCCTTTCCCCACGAAGTTGTCTATACTATTCCAGACTGCTAATTCCTCTAACATACTATGTTTTACAGTATTTGTATATGCTTCATACAGCTCATATAGATTACCTTAACTCCCCTCTTCCTATCTAATGTTCTTTCTTTCTAACATGATTATGATTAACTCCTTAAGTGAAGGAATTATATTTTGTACATTAATACAGCAGTAAGTATGGATCAATATATTTGTATTGGTTGAAGAGGCCATGCAAAATATTACCAACTTTAGTCTCACAGAAAAATACTTCAAAAATTGATGAGAATGGATTTTCACCCTCTGGTGCATACTACCCATATAAGAATCATCTACCCTTGAATGTGGGCAGAACCTGTGAGTATAATAAAAATTAAAACACCAAACTGATTTTATGGCAAATTCATTTATTAAATTTTATTCTAGACCAGGTATAAAAAGATAAAGCCTAGATTTGAGGAAATAAGGGGATAAAACTCATGGACATTAACCAGTTCTATGCCCAAGCTTTCTCAAAAATCAAAATGATATGAGAACTATGGAGACAAAGGGTTGTATCAGAAAGAACAAAGCTACCTGAGGACCCTTTCTGTTTCCCAGGGGACAAAGCTCCTGAGGACCCTCCTACATTAGAGTGATGTGTTGGCCAGCAGTCAGCATGGGGAAAGGAACCAACAGATCAAAGTATCCAAAACAAGAGTCTCGAAAGATTTTATCTACTGCCCTGTAGGAAGGGCCACATAAGTGCCTAGAAATAACTGATGCTTCCACGTAGGGCAGTAATTATGCTTCTTGGCAAGGAGCATTATACAGACTCATTGCAAGGGTTCTGGGCACCAAAAGTCTTGCTTACGTGATTCTTTTATTTCAGATTGTGCAGCTTTAAAGAAAAAAAGTCTAAACCTGCACTGCAGGAACTAGGAATTTTCTATTTCCATCAATTTAGGGGCTTCTGGAGGACAGTGGTGACCACATTCTACCACACATTTAAAGAAGTCAGTTCTTTTGTGACTGTATAGTCTTCTGGGCATTGACCAAAATAAAATAGAATAGAAAATTGAAAGAAAGTGGTATATGTAAACATGTAATTATAATAAAACATGAGAAAGTGACACAATAAAAATATGAACAAATTGCTTTGGTGGAACAGAAAAAAGGGAACTAACTCTCCCTGGGGAAAGTTTTAAGTTGGAAGATAAATACCAGAACAAATTGGAAAGTCATGCAAATGGAAGTTAAAACATTTAGATCATTGTACAAATAATACAAAGCAGAAAACAAAAACTAACAGTTTCTGAACTGAGACATTTAATGTGGGGGAAGAACTCAGAGCTCATTAAAAAGGCTTCCTGTGCCAAGTAACTCATGAAGAACACTGAGGGTAACGCGTCATTGTTACTGAGTTTGGAGTCACATAGCATTGCCTCTCTTTCCCCAGATCTTTTTCCATGTTTTATGCTCTATGGGATCAACTTTGAGTGGTGCTTTGTTTACATGTCAGCCTCGGATAGCATTGATCCAAGCGGACACCAACACAGAATTATAGAGGGAGCCACACTGAGTCAGCACTGGGACACAAGGACCAACAAAGGCACAATGGAAGTCATCATGTGCAGGAAGTATATGGGCGTAGGTGTGTGGCAAAAGATATCAACATGGCGTGTCAATGCCTGGGGACAGTATGGACACAGAGAAGGTGGGTATATGCAGAGAAGACAGAGGAAAAGGGACCGGTGTGAAAACGAATGGAAGAGAGACAAACTGAAGTGCAGATGCTAAGTTACAGAATACAGAAGGAGAAAGACAAAGAGAAATAAACAGAATCCAAGAAGTAGATGTTAGCAGAGGCTCAAAAACAGAGAAAGAGGTAAAGATACCAGGCAGAGATTAACAGATTACTCACAATGCCAACTCAGTAGAGTAGAACTTCACTGTTTGACTTTGAGTTTCACAAGACTGTCCATTCAGCATATTCTATGGAATGCCATGCCCTAGAAATATCTTTTCAGGCCAAGAAAAAACTGCTATCTTTCCTTCTACCTCGCCTTTCCAATGTGAGGTTTCAGCAATACTCCTCTGTATCTTGAAAGTATACACATAATAAGTAACCTATTATGATCATTCCGATATATTTTAAGAATTTCATTATTTTCTGACAAGGAAATTGAGAATTGTAGAGGGAAATATTCAGCCAATTATTTAAAGGCAACATGCCAACTGGGAAGAGAGGCACATTAATTATACTCCTGTGATCAAGCAACAATTCCTATTAAAGTAGCCAAGAGCTGGGCAGGCAGTATCTGTGGCTACATTTAGCTAACAGCCCATTTCTACTTTACATTTCCAGCCTAGTCTGTAAAGCCAACGAGAAATGTCACAGCAGCAGCAGCAGGACTCCTGAAAGCAGCCACAACATACTGCTGTGGTCAAACCTAAGAGTCCTTTCTGGTCTTTGAAGACCTGCCACCGGGGAGGTGGAGACCAAGCTGCATGCCTTCTTGCTAACAAGAAGAAACTTACTCCAGTATAAAGAGAGAGGGACAACAGAAAAATAACATTTTCCCCTTTTTATTGCCATTTCTGTAGTCACCTTCTCTCCCAAGCCCTTATTGGGAAGGTGTGTCTGCTTTCTCCAAATACTATAAAGTCATAGTCTTCCAATTATATGAACCTATCTACAAGGGCAGTTTGGCCTACTTACAGTGAAAGCTCATCAAATAGAAAAGAAAAATATGCCCGTTGACATAAAGAAAAAAATGATATTCCTTCATTTGGTCATTAGATTTATGATAACATATATGCTAATTCTTCTCCTAGATGAGTGGTTTTACTCTGGGTGAGTAAAACAGACCCAGGAGATCTCTGAAAAAATCATATCCCATAGTGAAACTAAAGCTTAGAGCCAAACAAAACCTTAATCTAAAGGAGGTAGGAAGAGAGGCATACATAAGAGAGGAAGCAATAGGAAAAAAGAAAGTAGGGTCCATCCTAGGACACTTCCTGGGTATAAGAGGTGGATTCAGGGCCTTCCTGCAGAGCTCATTATCCTCATCCACCAGAGCAGAGGAAGATCTAAGAGCCAGGCTATGTGGCACCACATCCCTGACTAGTAATTTTCTAGACACTGCTGAAGTTCTTGCAATGGTCAAAACCTCACAACTGTACTAGGCAACCCATTTCAATGCTGGACATCTTCAGTTACCAGAAAAGATGATCACAAGACCTGATTCAGGAAGTTCTGCCTTGTCTCTATCACTCTGCTAATCTTTCTGCAGCAGCAGACCTCACCTGTACTTTATATTCTTCTTCCTTCAGCCCAAGCCCTTTGTATTACTCTTGGTTTGATTTTTTTAAGTGCACTCCTGCTGGACTTTTGCTTTCCTTGACTGTTTTTCCAGGTGCCTGACATTCTTTTTATATTCATTTTTGATGCTCTTCTTGCTGTCTTCAGTGTGGGTCTATTAAAAAACTGAGCTTTTGGGTTCTCCCCGTGCCGCCACTTTAGTTTCTAACTAGATCCCCATTTTCCTTCCTTTCTAATTGTGAATACACAATTGTATTTGGAATTATATTTATTTTTCAAATGTTCCAACTTTCTGAGTCACAGGATAGCATTTTATTAGAGTGTTTATTGTGGAAGCAAGGATAACATTATATCACAGTGAAAAGATAGACTATAGATCCTGAGGTGCACAGAGGGCATGGATTGATGGCCAAATGAGTACTACAATAGACATCCCCTTCTAGGTACCCCTTCAGGAGAGTTATTGCATAAAACAGGAGAACAACAGCACCACATGAGAAGCGGATGCTGAGCTACGCCCACTCACTGGCTAAGTGGTTTGTTTCTGCTGACCAGGCTTTCGAGATGAGTGATTCTAATTATTGCTTCAACAAAATCACAAATCTCAATGAGTCATGGATATTTGGGTGGCTTTAGAGTAGTTAAAATCACAGATGTCAAATTCACAAATGTTAAAAGCCAACAGCAGGGATCAAAACACAAATGTTTATAGGCCAGGCAGGAAATGAGTAACTCAGGATGGATGCAAGACAATAGAGAGTTGTGAAGACTATGTTTAATTGGGAAGAGATAATAATCACTAGCAGAGCAAACATTGATATAGCACCTATTTTGTACCAAGCATGGTTTGAGGAGATTTAGAGATAATGATTTACTTAATCCACAAAAAAAGCCATACGACGCAGTTCCCTTATTATCCTCTAATTTAAAAGTAGAAAAACTGAAACACAATGTATTAAAATTATGAGCACATCCCCCGTATAAATGGGGCATCTACTACTCAAGTACAACTAATTGTTGTCATTAAGATCAGGGATCCAATGTTGTCAAATCTTCTGATTTTACAGAGAAGCTAGGAATTCAAATTTGTATGTTAAATCTTAGCTTAAGATTATGACTTGTAATCTTTAAATATAGTAGCCATATGTAGTCAAACATTTCCTGCACTAAGCCCAGGACACTAGTTTGTGTTTCTGGTATACAATTCACATTTATAGGCATCTTCCACAAGAATGATATCTCTGCAGTTAACACTTTCTGCATTTCCTTTCTGGAAAACTCAGGAATAACAAGATAAAGGATTCCTTAGGGATAAAAACAACAACAACAACAACAACAACAACAACAACAAATTAATGGAAATTCTGGCCCATAAGTGCTTTGAGTAGATGCACACACCCCACTGTTGCTATGTAAGACCACAGTTTCTGAATTCCAGAATGGCAGAAAAAACTATGTGTAGAGCAGGTAAAAGTAAATCAATAGATTAAAAGCCTCCTCTATAACTAAGCTTTTCAAATTCCTTTCTGAATCACCTACAACCCAAGTCATTACAACCATCTCTACCTTCTTTCCCTCCTCTGATTAACTCCCAAATAAGTGGTGCTGAAGCCACAGAACTGCGTTTGAGGCTACCTACAGTTCCAGTCCACTCAATTCCCACACACCAAAAAACTCTCCAACTATCCCAGGATTAGAGTTATACTCCAAAAAGCCCCTTCTGGATATCTCTACATTTCCAGAGAAGTGATTATTCCTCTTAGGAAGAGCATACAATGCAAGCACAGAAAAGGTCAGAGTTCAGATCCTTTGTTTTAAGGTTAAAATAATTAAGGCTTAGGAAGACAAAGCAATTTGTGGAAGGGTTTATTCTACTAAGCAATCTGTGAGCCTCATTCCAGTGTTCTATCAGTTGACTAGTTGGTTTACTATTTTGGACACTTCAAAGAGAATTTTAGTGTACCATGAAGGCAAATAAGTGCAAAATCTAAGTAGTTTTTAGTTAATTGATTTAATGCTTTTCCCCAATAGTGGTTTCCCCCTTTTTTTCCTCCTGGCTAACCACTACAAATTATTCAAAGACAAACCATTGCTCCTTCCATGAAGCCTTCCAAGACACTCTTTCTTCACATTATGTTCAACTGAGATGTATTTCCTTTGTGCATTCTACATCTACTTTTATCATCTTTCTCATCATACTGTACTACAATGACCCTCTAGGTGTTGGCCCTGGTCCCCTCAACTCCTGCCTCCTAAAGACAATGAATGGACCTTTTTATTGTAACCTAAGGCCCAGCAAGTTACTGACAGATACATAGCGAGCTGTCATAAAAAGAGTTAGTTTAATGAATAAATGAGTAGATCACTCTCTGTCTCCTTTGGGAGACAGAAGAGACAGCTGATATCTCTACCAAGATGCAGAATATCTGAGACTGAACACTGCCACATAGGAAAGAAAGGACTTCCTAAGTGACCTTATTCTTTGAGGGATATAGAAAACGACTCTCTGTTCCCAGACAATTTCTTTCTATGATGATAGACTCTTAATGAAAGTGCAATTGTTTTACCAAGAATGGCTCATCAAACATCTGCAATACTCATTATTTTTTATAGATAATCTCTTTGGAGGTGAACTCTGGTACAAGGGGCATAAGAGGAAAGAAAAAAAAAAGAATTTCCTGGGTTTGACCCTTGTATAGGGTAGGCCCTTGTACTGGGCTTGCTTGCCTGCTAAGAATTAGCTATTGGGGTGTCAGAAACCTGTAATATGTTTGACTAGTAGTGTTTTGAGGCATTTTGTGCACACTTTGTTTTCTTATTTCTCTTTTGTTTTTCTCTGGGTTCTTTAGCAAAGTTTATTTTCTAAAATTCATCTGGTCTCAGCTTTATAAAGGCAAAGATAATAATTTCCCTAACACCAGTGTCGTAAAGAAAGGGAGAGCAGTAGCGCCAACAGAAATAAAAATAAAAGGACCTCAAAGGCCTGTATACCTATCCTTTGAAAACCAAGAAAAGACAACTTAAAGAAGATAGAAATAAGATGTGTCATATACCTCCTCAATATGTTTTGTACTTAGTCCTTTCTTTAAGTCTTCATGCTCACAACCTCAATTCAGAAGCTTATCTTTTCCAATTTGAGTCATTTCATTATCTCCTCACTGGTCTCCCAGACTCCACGTCTCACCTGCATTTTCTAATCCATTCACCATGCTTTGGAATGATCTCGCCGAAAAATTATATTACCGCTGACCAAGTAAAGCTTCAGCACCACTGTCTTACTTGAAATATTTAATGTTAAAACAGCAACTCAAACACTATCAAAACAATCCTTTAACATTTTCTATGAGGCCAATATTACCCTGATATCAAAACCAGGCAAAGATATCACAAGAAATGAAAGTACAGACCAATATCCCTCATAAATATAGATGCAAAAATCATCTATAACAAAATATTATTAGCAAACTGAGCCCAACAACATGTAAATAGGATTATACACCACAATATGGGTTTACCCCAGAAGAAAGGTTGCTTCCACATATAAAAAGCAATCAATACAGCACATGAACCAAATAATGGACAAAAACCATATTATTATCTCAACAGACAATGAAAAAGCATGTGTCAAAATCCAACAACTTTGCATGATAAAAACACTTAAACTAGGAATAGAAGAGAACTTCTTTAACTTGATAAAGGACATCGATGAAACACTCACAGTTAATATCATACTTGATGGTGAAACACTGAATGTCGGGAGGAGCCAAGATGGCCGAATAGGAACAGCTCCGGTCTACAGCTCCCAGCGTGAGCGACGCAGAAGATGGGTGATTTCTGCATTTCCATCTGAGGTACTGGGTTCATCTCACTAGGGAGTGCCAGACAGTGGGCGGAGGTCAGTGGGTGCGTGCACCGAACGGGAGCGGAAGCAGGGCAAGGCATTGCCTCACTTGGGAAGCGCAAGGGGTCAGGGAGTTCCCTTTCCGAGTCAAAGAAAGGGGTGATAGACGGCACCTGGAAAATCCGGTCACTCCCACCCGAATACTGTGCTTTTCCGACGGGCTTAAAAAAGCGGCGCACCAGGAGATCATATCCTGCACCTGGCTCGGAGGGTCCTACGCCCACGGAATCTCGCTGATTGCTAGCACAGCAGTCTGAGATCAAACTGCAAGGCGGCAGCGAGGCTGGGGGAGGGGCGCCCGCCATTGCCCAGGCTTGATTAGGTAAACAAAGCAGCCAGGAAGCTCCAACTGGGTGGAGCCCACCACAGCTCAAGGAGGCCTGCCTGCCTCTGTAGGCTCCACCTCTGGGGGCAGGGCACAGACAAACAAAAAGACAGCAGTAACCTCTGCAGACTTAAATGTCCCTGTCTGACAGCTTTGAAGAGAGCAGTGGTTCTCCCAGCACGCAGCTGGAGATCTGAGAACCGGCAGACTGCCTCCTCAAGTGGGTCCCTGACCCCTGACCCCCGAGCAGCCTAACTGGGAGGCACCCCCCAGTAGGGGCAGACTGACACCTCACACCGCCGGGTACTCCTCTGAGACAAAACTTCCAGAGGAACGATCAGACAGCAGCATTCGCGGTTCACGAAAAACCACTGTTCGGCAGACACTGCTGCTGATACCCAGGCAAACAGGGTCTGGAGTGGACCTCTAGCAAACTCCAACAGACCTGCAGCTGAGGGTCCTGTCTGTTACAAGGAAAACTAACAAACAGAAAGGACATCCACACCAAAAACCCATCTGTACATCACCATCATCAAAGACCAAAAGTAGATAAAACCACAAAGATGGGGAAAAAACAGAGCAGAAAAACTGGAAACTCTAAAAAGCAGAGCAGCTCTACTCCTCCAAAGGATCGCAGTTCCTCACCAGCAATGCAACAAAGCTGGACGGAGAATGACTTTGACGAGTTGAGAGAAGAAGGCTTCAGACGATCAAACTACGAGCTACAGGAGGAAATTCAAACCAAAGTAAAAGAAGTTAAAAACTTTGAAAAAAATGTAGACGAATGTATAACTAGAATAACCAATACAGAGAAGTGCTTAAAGGAGCTGATGGAGCTGAAAGCCAAGGCTCGAGAACTACGTGAAGAATGCAGAAGCCTCAGGAGCCCATGCAATCAACTGGAAGAAAGGGTATCAGTGATGGAAGATGAAATGAATGAAATGAAGCAAGAAGGGAAGTTTAGAGAAAAAAGAATAAAAAGAAATGAACAAAGCCTCCAAGAAATATAGGACTATGTGAAAAGACCAAATCTACGTCTGATTGGTGTACCTGAAAGTGACGGGGAGAATGGAACCAAGTTGGAAAACACTCTGCAGGATATTATCCAGGAGAACTTCCCCAATCTAGCAAGTCAGGCCAACATTCAGATTCAGGAAATACAGAGAACGCCACAAAGATACTCCTCAAGAAGAGCAACTCCAAGACACATAATTTTCAGATTCACCAAAGTTGAAATGAAGGAAAAAATGTTAAGAGCAGCCAGAGAGAAAGGTCAGGTTACCCACAAAGGGAAGCCCATCAGACTAACAGCAGATCTCTTGGCAGAAACTCTACAAGCCAGAGGAGAGTGGGGGCCGATATTCAACATTATTTAAGAAAAGAATTTTCAACCCAGAATTGCATATCCAGCCAAACTAAGCTTCATAATCGAAGGAGAAATAAAATACTTTACAGACAGGCAAATGCTGAGAGATTTTGTCACCACCAGGCCTGCCCTAAAAGAGCTCCTGAAGGAAACACTAAACATGGAAAGGAACAACCAGTACCAGCTGCTGCAAAATCATGCCAAAATGTAAAGACCATTGAGACTAGGAAGAAACTGCATCAATTAACGAGCAAAATAACCAGCTAACATCATAAGGACAGGTTCAGATTCACACATAACAATATTAACTTTAAATGTAAATGGACTAAATGCTCCAATTAAAAGACACAGACTGGCAAATTCGATAAAGAGTCAAGACCCATCATTGTGTTGTATTCAGGAAACCCATCTCACATGCAGAGACCCACATAGGCTCAAAATAAAAGGATGGAGGAAGATCTACCAAGCAAATGGAAAACAAAAAAAGGCAGGGGTTGCAATCCTAGTCTCTGATAAAACAGACTTTAAACCAACAAAGATCAAAAGAGACAAAGAAGGCCATTACATAATGGTAAAGGGATCAATTCAACAAGAAGAGCTAACTATCCTAAATATATATACACCCAGTACAGGAGCATCCAGATTCATAAAGCAAGTCCTGAGTGACCTACAAAGAGACTTAGACTCCCACACAATAATAATGGGAGACTTTAACACCCCACTGTCAACATTAGACAGATCGAGACAGAAAGTCAACAAGGATACCCAGGACTTGAACTCACCTCTGCACCAAGCAGACCTAATAGACATCTACAGAACTCTCCACCCCAAATCAACAGAATATGCATTTTTTTCAGCACCACACCACACCTATTCCAAAATTGACCACATACTTGGAAGTAAAGCTCTCCTCAGCAAATGTAAAAGAACAGAAATTATAACAAACTATCTCTCAGACCACAGTGCAATCAAACTAGAACTCAGGATTAAGAAACTCACTCAAAACCACTCAACTACATGGAAACTGAACAACCTGCTCCTGAATGACTACTGGGTACATAACGAAATGAAGGCAGAAATAAAGATGTTCTTTGAAACCAACGAGAACAAAGACACAACATACCAGAATCTCTGGGACACATTCAAAGCAGTGTGTAGAGGGAAATTTATAGCACTAAATGCCCACAAGAGAAAGCAGGAAAGATCCAAAATTGACACCCTAACCTCACAATTAAAAGAACTAGAAAAGCAAAAGCAAACACATTCAAAAGCTAGCAGGAGGCAAGAAATAACTAAAATCAGAGCAGAACTGAAGGAAATAGAGACACAAAAAACACTTCAAAAAATTAATGAATCCAGGAGCTGGTTTTTTGAAAGGATCAACAAAATTGATAGACTGCTAGCAAGACTAATAAAGAAAAAAAGAGAGAAGAATCAAATAGACACAATAAAAAATGATAAAGGGGATATCACCACCGATCCCACAGAACTACAAACTACCATCAGAGAATACTACAAACAGCTCTACGCAAATAAACTAGAAAATCTAGAAGAAATGGATAAATTCCTCGACACATACACTCTCCCAAGACTAAACCAGGAAGAAGTTGAATCTCTGAATAGACCAATAACAGGAGCTGAAATTGTGGCAATAATCCATAGCTTACCAACCAAAAAGAGTCCAGGACCAGATGGATTCACAGCCGAATTCTACCAGAGGTACAAGGAGGAACTGGTACCATTCCTTCTGAAACTATTCCAATCAATAGAAAAAGAGGGAATCCTCCCTAACTCATTTTATGAGGCCAGCATCATCCTGATACCAAAGCCTGGCAGAGACACAACAAAAAAAAGAGATTTTTAGACCAATATCCTTGATGAACATTGATGCAAAAATCCTCAATAAAATACTGGAAAACCGAATCCAGCAGCACATCAAAAAGCTTATCCACCATGATCAAGTGGGCTTTATCCCTGGGATGCAAGGCTGGTTCAATATACGCAAATCAATAAATGTAATCCAGCATATAAACAGAACCAAAGACAAAAACCACATGATTATCTCAATAGATGCAGAAAAGGCCTTTGACAAAATTCAACAGCCCTTCATGCTAAAAAATCTCAATAAATTTGGTATTGATGGGACATATCTCAAAATAATAAGAGCTATCTATGACAAACCCACAGCCAATATCATACTGAATGGGCAAAAACTGGAAGCATTCCCTTTGAAAACGGGCACAAGACAGGGATGCCCTCTCTCACCACTCCCTATTCAACATAGTGTTGGAAGTTATGGCCAGGGCAATCAGGTAGGAGAAGGAAATAAAGGGTATTCAATTAGGAAAAGAGGAAGTCAAATTGTCCCTGTTTGCAGACGACATGATTGTATATCTAGAAAACCCCATTGTCTCAGCCCAAAATCTCCTTAAGCTGATAAGCAACTTCAGCAAAGTCTCAGGATACAAAATCGATGTACAAAAATCACAAGCATTCTTATACACCAATAACAGACAAACAGAGAGCCAAATCATGAGTGAACTCCCATTCACAATTGCTTCAAAGAGAATAAAATACCTACGAATCCACCTTACAAGGGACGTGAAGGACCTCTTCAAGGAGAACTACAAACCACTGCTCAATGAAATAAAAGAGGATACAAACAAATGGAAGAACATTCCATGCTCATGGGTAGGAAGAATCAATATCTTGAAACTGGCCATACTGCCCAAGGTAATTTATAGATTCAGTGCCATCCCCATCAAGCTACCAATGACTTTCTTCACAGAATTGGAAAAAACTACTTTAAAGTTCATATGGAACCAAAAAAGAGCCTGCATCGCCAAGTCAATCCTAAGCCAAAAGAACAAAGCTGGAGGCATCACGCTACCTGACTTCAAACTATACTACAAGGCTACAGTAACCAAAACAGCATGGTACTGGTACCAAAACAGAGATATAGATCAATGGAACAGAACAGAGCCCTCAGAAATAACGCCGCATATCTACAACTATCTGATCTTTGACAAACCTGAGAAAAACAAGCAATGGGGAAAGGATTCCCTATTTAATAAATGGTGCTGGGAAAACTGGCTAGCCATATGTAGAAAGCTGAAACTGGATCCCTTCCTTACACCTTATACAAAAATCAATTCAAGATGGATTAAAGACTTAAACATTAGACCTAATACCATAAAAACCCTAGAAGAAAACCTAGGCATTACCACTTAGGACATAGGCACGGGCAAGGACTTCATGTGTAAAACACCAAAAGCAATGGCAACAAAAGCCAAAATTGACAAATGGGATCTAATTAAACTAAAGAGCTTCTGCACAGCAAAAGAAACTACCATCAGAGTGAACAGGCAACCTACAAAATGGGAGAAAATTTTTGCAATCTACTCATCTGACAAAGGGCTAATATCCAGAATCTACAATGAACTCCAACAAATTTACAAGAAAAAAACAAACAACCCCATCAAAAAGTGGGCAAAGGACATGAACAGACACTTCTCAAAAGAAGACATTTATGCAGCCAAAAAACACATGAAAAAATGCTCACCATTACTGGCCATCAGGGAAATGCAAATCAAAACCACAATGAGATATCCTCTCACATCAGTTAGAATGCCAATCATTAAAAAGTCAGGAAACAACAGGTGCTGGAGAGGATGTGGAGAAATAGGAACACTTTTACACTGTTGGTGGGACTGTAAACTAGTTCAACCATTGTGGAAGTCAGTGTGGCGATTCCTCGGGGATCTAGAACTAGAAATACCATTTGACCCAGCCATCCCATTACTGGGTATATACCCAAAGGACTATAAATCATGCTGCTATAAAGACACATGTACACGTATGTTTATTGCGGCACTATTCACAACAACAAAGACTTGGAACCAACCCAAATGTCCAACAAGGATAGACTGGATTAAGAAAATGTGGCACATATACACCATGGAGTACCATGCAGCCATAAAAAATGATGAGTTCGTGTCCTTTGTAGGGACATGGATGAAATTGGAAATCATCATTCTCAGTAAACTATCGCAAGAACAAAAAACCAAACACCGCATATTCTCACTCATAGGTGGGAATTGAACAATGAGAACACATGGACACAGGAAGAGGAACATCACACTCTGGGGACTGTTGTGGGGTGGAGGGAGAGGGGAGGGATAGCACTGGGAGATATACGTAATGCTAGATGACAAGTTAGTGGGTGCAGCACATCAGCATGTCACATGTATACATATGTAACTAACCCGCACATTGTGCACATGTACCCTAAAACTTAAAGTATAATAATAAAATAAAATAAAAAGACTGAATGTCTTATTCTAATATAAGGAAGACAGGGTTATACACTCTTGCTACTCCTATTCAACACTGATTGGAGATTTTAGCTAGGGAAACTAGGCACGAAAAGGAAGTAAGAGGCATCCAGATTGGAAAGAAATAAGTTAAACCATGTTTTTAGATGACATTATCTTGCACATAGAACATTCTAAGGAATCTATCAAAAACTATGAAAACTAACAAATGACTTTGGCAGTGTTGTAAGATACAAGACAAATATGAAAAAATTAAGTGTATATTCATACACTAGCAATGAGAAATCTGAAAAAAAATTAAGAGAACCAGTTCTGAAATTGCATCAAAAAATAAAATACTTGGGAATAAATTTAACAAAAGAAGTACAGGACTTCTACACTGAAAACTACAAAACATTGTTGAAAAAAATTAAAGAAAAACTAAATATATGTATAGATAGCCTATGGATCAAAAGACTTGATATTGTTAAAATGGCAATAAAGTTTCCAAACTGATCCACAGATTCAACATAATACCTATAAAAATTCAGCTGTCTTTTATGCATAAATTGACAAATGGATCCTAAAATTCATATTGAAATGCAAGTAACAATTTTTAAAATGAACAGTTAGAGAACTCACACTTCCAATTTCAAAACTTACTATAAAGGTATAATAAACAAGACAATGTGCTATTGAAATAATGTAAGATATACAGATCAATGGAATTGAATTCAGATTTCATATTAGAAAGCCTGAATTTATGCCCAATTAATTTTCAACAAGGGTGCAAAGATCATTCAATAGTGGAAGAATAGCCTTCAACAAATAGTATTGGAACAACTGGATATCTAATTGCAAAAGAATGAAGTTGAAACCCTACCTCATTCCATCTACAAAATTAATTCAAAATGAGTGAAAGACTTAAATGTAAAATCTGAAACTACTCTTAGAAGAAAACACAGGAGTAACTCTTTGTGACCTTGGGTTAGGCAATGATTTCATGGATATGACACTTAAAGTACAAGTGGTTAGAGAAAAAACAGATAAATTGGACTTCATCAGAATTTAAAACTTTTCTGTTTCAAAGGACACCTTCAAGAAAGATCAACTCATGAAATGGGAGAAAATATTTGTAAATTCATACATCTAATAAGGGACTTGTATCCAGAATACATAATTATTCTACAACTCTGTAATTAAAATGACATATAAGCCAGGCATGGTGGCTCACACCTGTAATCCTAGCACTTTGGGAGGCCAAGGTGGGCAGAACACATGAGCCCAGGAATTCGAGACCATCCTGGGCAATATGGCAAAACTCCATCTCTATAAAAAATACAAAATTAACTGGGTATGTGGTAGCTCACACCTGTAGTCCCAGCTACTCAGACTGAGGTGGGAGGATTGCCTGAGCTCAGGGAGGTCAAGGCTGCAGTGAGCCATGATCGCATCACTGCACTCCAGCCACTGCAGCCTGCGTGACAGAGTGAGACTCTGCCTCAAAAAAAAAAAAAAGACATATAACTCCATTAAAAAATGTGTTATGAACTAAACTGTGTACCCCCCAATTTTATATTCTGAAGCCTTAATGTCTTATGTCGCTTTATTTGGAGATATGTAGTATAATTAGGTAATTAAGGTTAAATGATGTCATAAGGGTGGAGTCCTAATCCAATATGGTTTCCTTATAGGAAGAGTTTTGAGGTGCATGCATAGAGGCTAAATAAGGGTGTGGTGACAAGCAGTTATCCCCAAGCCAAAGAGAAAGGTCTCAGGAGAAACAAAACCTGCCAACACCTCAATCTTGGACTTTCAGCATCCAGAACAGTGAGAAGATAAATTTGTGTTATTTAAGCCACCCACTCTGTGGTTTTTTATGATATGCCTGGCTGACTAACACAAACGAATTTGAATGAACATACAAATGACATACAAATGACCACTAGGTATGTAAAAATCTCAAGATCAGTAATAATCAGGGGAGAACAAATCACAATCACAATAAAATACCACTTCACACTCACTGGGATGGTTGAAATAAAAATAGACACTAACATGTGTTTCTAAAACTATGGAGAAATTGGAACCGTCACATACTGCTGGTGGAAACATAAAATAGTGCAGCCACTTTGGAAAACAGTGTGGCAGTTCCTCAAAAAATTAAACATAAAGTTATCCATAAAACCCAGTAATTCCTCTTCTAGCTATATACCCAAGAGAAATATAAACGTAGGCTCACACAAAACTTGTACACAGATGTTCATAGCAGCAGAATTCATAATAGCCAAAAAGCCAAACTCAAATATCCAGCAATTGATAAAATTTAAAAGATGTAGTACATCCATAAAATGTAATATTATTCAGCCATAAAAGAAATGAAGTGCTGATACATGCTACAACATGGATGAACCTTGAAAACATTATGTTGAGTAAAAGAAGCTAGCCACAAAATATAACATATTGTAAAATTCCATTTACATAAAACATAGTGAATATGTTCCATAGAGACAGAAGTAGATTGGTGATGGCTAGGGGATGGGGAGGGGTAAATGATGGGCAACTATTAATGGGTACAGAGTGTTTTTGGGGGGAATAATAAAAATGTTCTGAAATCATATTGTGGTGACCATTGCATAACACTGTGAATATAGTAAAAACCACTGAATGAACACCAAAAGATGAATTATCAATAAATTGCAATAAAGCTATTACTTTTAAAAGATGCTTTGGCATCTCCCTTTTGCATGCAGAGTTAAGTCCAGGCTTCTTACTTGGACCTCTTTAATCTAATTACTTATTTTTCCAACCTTGTTCCCCACCACTTCAATATTCTCATCTATTTTCTTTTAACAGAAAGTACTCCTTTTCTTATCTTCCTGGAAGTTCATGCTCATTCTTTTATATCAAGCTCAGGGGTCACTTCCTGATGACTTTCCCAATCAGCATATTTGATTATTCTCCAATTTGTACCCCTGGTGTATATTTTACGTATTTCTGAGCACTTAGGTTTTTTCTAAGAATACTAGGAAATATTTCCCGTGGTAGTAAAACAAATATTGGGATTTAAAATATATATATTTATTTAAAGTCCACCATTTAAAAAAATGACATGTTTAAAATGAAATGAAATTCCATGGTGTTTGGCGTTTATTGATAGTGGGCTACAAATGATCAGTTCAAGATAAAATGGTAGCTTACCTCCATAATAAGAACAGGGAGAATGAGCTTTAATGGAGGGATTGGACATAAATTTGTCAGAGACTACTTGATTTTATGAAAACATCATAAACTCCATGGAGAAAGTTCATATGCCACTGAGTGGAGAGAATTCTGTATAAGCTAAAAAAGTGTTGGAAAGCTAGGACATAAAAAATTGGCAAATGACATGTATTTTTGAAAGATTTGTTCCATCACTCTCTTTTGGTTCCTGCAGATGCTGATGCAACAACTCCTGATCATATGTTGCTTTGCCATAACCTTAAGTTCAAATAAATGGGTATTTCCATGTTTCCATTTCATACAAAATTTAATGCACTTCTTTAGTGCTGCATTAAGCTTGCTGCATCTTTCGGGAAAAGGGTGTACACTACAAAGCCTACATTTTTGGTATGAGAGTTGATAATGTAAAACTCATTGCTTTTGTGTCACTGCATTTTTATATTTATATGTAATTTTTTCCCAATTTTAGGTAAATGATGAGGGATAACATATTAATACATATTTCAACTGACTTAAATGAAAATCTTTCATGATATAAATAATAAAGTCTTCATGAGTGGTTGGTATATGGAAAATAAGGTATTGATTACTATAGGAGAAATCAAAATTAAGAATAGTAATAAAATTAATTTTTCTTGTTTTTATTTTAAAATAAGAATTTGACAATTTTTTTTATACCGACTATTAAAAAGAATTGATATAAGTAAACTCAATTACTCCTTCTCTTCAAAAGTCATTTTGGCAATGGGAATATAACCAAGCCACGACAGGGACATTGTGAATTCTGTATATTAGGCCCAAAACCAGGTACAATTTATAAGGTCTGATAATGTCAAGGTAAACACAATGATGATAACATATTTATATTGAACTTGCAAGTTAAGAAGTCATTTTCACATACATTACCTCATTTCATTTTCATAACATCCTCTGGAGTAATGAAGTCAGGTTTTATCCCCATTCTATAGATGAAAAAGCTAAAGCCAGAGAGATTAGATAAATTTTACAAGATTAAAAACTCACAGAACCAGAACTCAAGTTTCCTCACTCTTTTCCTGGAGCTTTTTTTACTTTTACTTTGCCATTGTTAAGCTGCAGAACTGTGTAAAATGGAAGGGATGCCAAACTGCTATGAACATTAGGATTGAAAAAGAAAACCTAGAGATTACATTCAGGTACAGGGTATAGAGTCCCTGTAATTCATTAGGCTCTGTGCTGGGTGCTGGGAAAACCATGAAAATATGTTTTTAGGTTTCCTTATACAACTTAATATATGTTATGACAGAAGTAAGGAAGCCGTGGACTCAATGACAAGTGATATTAACGTATACAGAATATTCAAAGAGTAGTTAAGAAACAAAAGATAAGACAATGAAATATGCATAGAAAGACTATCTTTGTGCAAGACAGAGAGAGAGACAAAGTACCTTACACCTAACCCCTTTGTGGAAAGACAGAATTTCCATTCTTGACCTACCACTACAAAAATAACTATAAACCTTAAACTCTATTGATGTTCCACCTACTAACAATGTATGACTTTGTTTTTCATGATCTACTATTATGCTTGCTTCTTTTTAATTCAAACTCTGCCTTCTTGGACTTTTGAGTTTTATAATATTGCTACATTTTCTGTGACATATTAGAAGCTATTATTTATTTAAACTTACCATTTCAAGTTTAAAAGATACTGTCTTAGCTACAAGGGTTGTCATAACAAAATACCGCAGACAGGATGGCTTAAACAACAGAAATTAATTTTCTCATAGCTCTGGAGGCTAGAAGTCCATGGTCAAGATGCCAGCAAATTCAACGTCTGGTGGTGGTGCTTTTCCTGGTTTGAAAAAGCTAACTAGCATTTCTCTTTGTCCTCACATGGCCTTTCCTTGGTTCAGGCATTGAGGGAGAGAGGGAGGGACAGCAGAGTGCATGTGAGAGAACACTCTGGTGTCTCCTCTTATAAGGACACTAATCCTGTCAGATCAGGGCCTCACCCTTATAACCTCTTTTAATCTTAATTATTTCCTTAGAGGCCCCATCTCCAAATACAGCCACCCGGGGAGTTAGGGCTTCAAGATATGGATTTTGGTGGGACACAAACATGCAGCTCATGACACACATTTCCTCTTAAAATATTAAATCTTGGAAAGAAAGTATATATACATCTACTTCTGTTCTTCAAATTTTAAAGCCTTTTATCTTATTTCAGATTTATCATCTTTCCAAGTGGTAGTCCCAAGATTTATCATCATCCCAAGTCCTTTCAATCAATTCAGCATCCCTTCTCTAGACTTACTGAGTTTTTTAAAGTCAACTTCATTAAGATATAATTTGCATATAATAAAATGCATCAATTTTAAGTGTCTAGTCATGAATGTTGCCAAATATAACAACCATCACAATCAAGAACTAGAACATTTCTATGACCCAGAAAATCCCTTGTGCCCTTTAGCATGAATCACCACACTTATGGTACCAGACAGCCATTGATCTGCTTTCGCTCACTATAAATGAGTTTGCCTACTCTAAGTTATCCCACAAATGAAATAATATAGTATATGCTTTTCTATCCAGCCTCTTTCATGCAATGTTTTTGAGATTGACCCTCACTGTACATCAGTAGCTCTATCCATTTCATTACTGCATAGTAGTGTTCCATTGTTTGTGTGCATATGTGTACCATTAACTTATCTATTGACATCTTCATAAATGTTGAATTGTTTCCAGTTTTGTGGCATTACAAATAAAGCTACCCTGTGTATAAATCTGGGTGAATATTAGTATATAAATCTTTGTGTGGACATATGTTTTCATTTTCTTGGGTAAATATCTAGGAGAATTGCTAAGTTGCATTGTAAGTGTATCCATAACTTTATAAGAAACTAGCACGTTGTTTTTGCAAGTTGGTTGTAGCATTTTATATTCCCACTAACATGAATTTGAGTTCCAATTGCTACATTCCCCACAGCACTTGTTACTACCACTCTTAAAATTTTTGGCCATGTTAATGTATATGTAGTGGTTTCAATTTGTGTTTCCTGACGGCAAATGATATTAAACATTTCACATGTTGATTGGCCATTCACATATCTTCTTCTGTGAAAAATCTGTGGAACTCATTCTTAATATATATTATGCACGTTTAATTTACGTAAATATTTTCTGCCACTCTGTGGCTTGACTCTTTAATTTTTTATTAAAAGCAGGAATTTTTAAATTTTGGTTATGTCCAGTTATCACTCTTTTGGTTCATGCTGTCATACCCTAAGAAGTCTTTGTACATTGTCATGTCATGAAGATTTTCTTTTATATTTTAGTAGTGTTACAGATTTATGTGTTCTAGAAGTTTTATGGATTTATCTTTATGTTTAGATCTCTGATCAATTTGTACTTATTTTTTGTGTATTGTCTGAGGTGAGAATCAATTTTATTTCCAAATGAATATCCAGTTTTTCCAGCACAATTTGTTTAGAAGTGTCCTTTCTTCAAGTGAATTGCTTCAACATCTTCGTGGCAAATCTACTGAGCATATATATGTGGGTTTATTTCTAGTCTTCTAATCTATATATTCATCTGCACGCAATACCACACAGTGTTGATTACTGTTGCTTGAGCTTAAGTTTTTTATTGAAATCAAAAAGTGAAAGCCCTGTCACTTTGTCTCTTCTTTTTAAAAAGACTTTTTCCCAGTTTAATCAGGGTTTTTAAAAAATCATGTCTGCATGTTGAATTTTTTCAGATTATTTTTCTGTAACTATTATAAACGTGTTTTTCTAATTTATTTAGTTTAAAGGGTGAATTGCATTGATGGATTTTTCAAATGCTAAACAAATTTGCATTCCTGAAATACACTCTCTCTGGTAATAAAGTATATTATACCTGTATATATGACATTTTCTGCATCTGCAATCATGAGAAATATTGTCATGTAATTATTTTCTTATAATATGATTATGGTATCAGGAAAGTGTTCCCTCTTCTATTTTCTGAATTTTTTTTTGGAATTGGCATTATTTCTTTCTTAAATTTTTGGTAGAATGTACCAGCGAATCCATTTGGATTTGTGTTTTCTGCATGGGAAGGTTTTTAACTATAAATTCAATTTATTTAAAAGACATATCTTGATTTAGTTAATTTATTCTTTGGTCAGTTTTCACAGTTTGTATCTTACATGGAATTTGTCTACTTCATCTAAAATGTAGAATTTTTGGCATAAGTTTGTTCATATTATTCCTTTGTTATTGTTTACTCTCTGTAGGAATCCAAGTGATATTCCCTCACTCTTTCTCAATACTGGTGGACTAATTTTGCCTCAGTCTGACTCAAAGTTAATTAATTTTTTTTTTTTTGAGACGGAGTCTTGCTTTGTCACCCAGGCTGGAGTGCAGTGGCACGATCTCGGCTCGCTGCAAGCTCTGCCTCCCAGGTTCACGCCATTCTCCTGCCTCAGCCTCCCGAGTAGCTGGGACAACAGGCGCCTGCCACCACTCCCGGCTAATTTTTTGTATTTTCAGTAGAGACGGGGTTTCACCGTGTTAGCCAGGATGGTATAGATCTTCTGACCTCGTGATCTGCCTGCCTCAGCCTCCCAAAGTGCTGGGATTACCGCGCCTGGCCTCAAAGTTTATCAATTTTTAAACAGTTTCAAGGAGTAAGCTTTTGGTCTCATTGATTTTCAATTGTCTTCCATTTTATTTATTTCTTTACTATTTATTATTCTCTTCCTTCTGCTTGCTTTGGGCTTAATTTGTTCTTTTACTCGTATCTAAAGGTGGAGTTTTAGATGACTGATTTAAAACATTTCTTCTTTTCTAATACAAATATTTCATACTCTAAGTACCTCAATAAACTCTCTTTACTTGCCTTTCACACAATTTTTTGTTCAGAGACAGTCTCTCTTTGTCACCCAGGCTGGAATGCAGTGGTGTGATCACTGCTCACTGCAATCTCCAACTCCTGGGCTCAAGCAGTCCCCCACCTTAGCCTCCCAAGTAGCCAGAGCTACTGGTATACACCATCACTACTGGCTAATTTTTTTTTTTTTAAGAGATAGGGTCTCCCACTCCTGGGCTCAAGCAATCCTCCACCTCAGCCTCCCAAGTAGCCAGAATTACTGGTGTACACCACCACTCCTGGTTAATTTTTCTTTTTTCAGAGATGGGGTCTTGTTATGTTGCCCAGATTCTAGATCTCGTGATCCTTTTACCTCAGCCTCCCAAAGTTCTGGGATTAGAGGAGCCAGCCACCATGCCCCATCCCTTCCACACATTTCTATTTGCTGTTTTAATTTTTATTCCATTAAAATTAATTTCTAATTCACCTTAAGGTTTATTGTATAACCCACAGATTATTTAGAAAACGATTGCTTAATTTCCAAATATTTGAGAATTTTCTAGGTACCTTCCTGTTGTTGAATGTCATGGTCCAGAAATATGTCTTGTATAATGTGAAGCCTTTTAAATTTGTTCAGATTTGTTCTATGGCCTCAAATATGATTTATCTTGGCAAATGTTCCAGGTGCACATGAAAACATTGTGATTCTGCTATTGTTATTCCATAAATGTCATTTATTTCAAATTGGTTGACAGTGTTGTTCTGGTCTTTCACATCCTCATTGATTTTCTGTCTACATGCTCTATCATCGTGAATTTGTACATTTCTTCTTTCAGTTCTATCAGTTTTCCCCTGAAGTATTTTGAAGCATGGTTGTTTATACATACACATTTAGAATTGTTTTTACGAATTAATTACTTTATTATTGTGGAGTGCCCATATGTCTTGTTCCAAAGTGCACTTTGGAACTTATATTTTATTAATATAGCCACTCCACCCTCTTTTCATTAGGGTTTCCATGGTATATATTTTTTCATCCTTTGGCTTTTAACCTAATCATGGCTGTATATTTAAAGCAGGTTCTTTGTATACAACCTATAATAATGTCTTGCTTTTTTATTGGAGTTTTTAAACCATTTTTGTTTAATGTAATTATTGATATGTTGTATTTGAATCTATAATCTTTCTGTTTTCCACTTGTTCCATCTACTCTTCCTTTCTTTATTCCTCTTTCATTACCTTCTTTTGGATCAATTATGTATTCTTTTTATAGCATATTATCTCCTCTATTGACTTATCTTTTGACCAACCTGCAGAAATATGATGGACACCCAACCAAAAATTGCTTCAGATGTC
Organism: Gorilla gorilla gorilla; assembly: GCF_029281585.2. Classification (NCBI taxonomy): domain Eukaryota; kingdom Metazoa; phylum Chordata; class Mammalia; order Primates; family Hominidae; genus Gorilla; species Gorilla gorilla. The sequence goes on along the minus strand of NC_086017.1, from coordinate 126,179,014 downwards.
GAGACTAACAATGGCACACAGACACCAAAAGGTAAGAAAAGATTATTATTCATATTTAAGGCTATCTGCAGAGAGCAGGGAAGCCCCCCAGAAAGTCTGAAAATGGCATTAAAGAGCAGAGAAAGGAGATTAGCTTGGAGTTTTTGTGGTGGTTAGATGGTGGTGTTGGGGTAATGGTTCCTGCACAGTGGGCAGGGCTTGTGTGGTTTGAACTTCGCAAAGTGCCAAAGGAAGGAGCACCTAGAATTTCTTATTAGCTTGCCCAAAAGTGGGCAGAAGAGGAAGATAAGGGAATGAGGCTTAAAATCTGTCAACAAACATTTTTAAATGGAGTTAGATGCTTTATTTCAGCTTAACTTCTCTGTACTTTTTGTGGTTGCTCTAAGATTTACGTAACACATCTTTCATTTATCATAATCTACTTTCAAATACTATGATAATATTTCATGTATAGAATAAGAAACTTAAAGCAATATACCTCCATTTCCTCTCTTCTAGTCTTTGTATTATTGCTGTCATTCAATTCATTTCTACATGATAGAAGCCTCAGAATACATTGTTACTATTTTTATTTAGACATTTATCTTTTAAAGTTCTTATAAACTAAGGAACATTTTCTTTTATTTATTATCAGTTTTACAATTTCCAGGGCTCTTCTATTTTTGTACAGATTCAGATTTCCATCTGGTATCATAGTCTTTCTGTATAAAGAAATTTCTCTAATATTTCTTGGTGCACAGTTCTGCTGGCAATAAATTTTCACTTTTTTTTTGTTTTTACTCTAAACATATTTTTATTTAACATCATTTTTTAAACATGTATTCTCTGGGGCCAGGCACAGTGACTCACGCCTGTAATCCCAATACTTTGAGAGGCCAAGGTAGGAGGAGCCTGGGCAACATGGCAAGACACTGCCTCTATGAAAAATTTGAAGATTAGCCAGGCACAGTGGCACACACCTGTAGTCCCAGCTACTGATGTGGTTGAGGTGGGAGGATCACTGAAGCCCAGGCTGCAGTGAGCAGTGATCACGCCACTGCATTCAAGCTCGGGCAACAGAGTGAAACCTCAACTCAAAAAAAAAATTTTTTTTTCCTCTGGATATAGAATTCTATTGATCAGTTTTTCCTTTTGGTACTTCTATTATGCCTCTCCATTGTCTTTTGGCTTGCATATTTGTTAGGAGAAGTGTGTTGAAATTCTTATCTTTGTTCCTCTAAATGCACTGTTAGTGGCTTCTCTGCCTGTCTTTAAGATTTCTCTTTATGTTTCATTCTCATTATTTTTACTGTGATGAGTCTAGGTGTAGGGGTGTGTGTGTGTGTGTGTGTGTGTGTGTGAGAGAGACAGAGCGAGAGATTTGTTGTATTTATCCTTATTGGTATTCACTGAGCCCCTTCATCTGTAATATATTGTCTTTCATTATTTTGGGAAAACTCTGAGTCATTATTATTTCTCCTTCTTTACTCTTTCTCTCCTCTCTGTGGAAATCCAATCACATGAACATTACACCATTAGATATTACCCAATTCTTGGATAATCTATTCTTTCTTTTCACATTTTTTTCTGTTTATGCTTCACTTCAGATAATTTTAGTTGTCCTATTTTTAAGTTTACCAATTACCTTATCTTCTGTGTCAACTCTTTTGATAAGCTTCTGTAATAAAGAAGGTTGGGCCAGCAGCAGTGGCTCACACCTGTAATCCCAGCACTTTGGGAGGCTGAGGCAGGTGGATTGCTTGAGCTCACGAGCTCAAGACCAGCCTGGGCAAAAAATTTAATAATTAATCAGGCATGGTGGTATTTGCCTGCAGACCTAGATACTCAGGAGGCTGAGGTAGGAGGATTATCTGAGCCTGGGAGGTCGAGGCTGCAATGAGCCATGATCACATCACCGTACTCCAGTATGTTGACAGAGAGAGACCCCCATCTCAACAACAAAAACAAAACAACATACTCTATCTTTTTTGATGTTTGATTGTTGACAACTTTTGAGCTTCATACCTTCCTTTTCATTCTTCCCCACAGCTGTGCAGGCTGAGAGGAAAACACAAGTGCTCTTTCCTTTGGTGCTGATGGGAGGTTCATATACAACACACAAGCCACAGCCCAAGGGCAGAAACCATCACGTTGCTCCTGCCACTTATCCAACATAAAATAAACTTATTGTTACAAAGTAAAAACTACCATAAAATAAAATCCACCATGAAAACTTACCATAAATCCTTCTCATTATGTAAGTAATAAACATTTCATGCGCCCTTTTTATGTGCATGGTATCACCAGTCAGGGCATCTGAACAAAATTTTGGATAAGAATCTATGGGCTTCTAATACTAATCCTTTTTATCTGATTTTTTTTTATTTTGAGCATTTTATTTAACTCCTTTTTGTACTTTCTGTCTCTGCTGAAATTCCCCATCATGCATGTTGCTTACCTTTTCTACTATATCTTTTAATATATTAGTTATAGTTATTTAAAAGTTGCTGTATACTAACTGCAACATCAGGGCCATCTCTGAGTCTGGTTCTGTTGATTGCTTTATGTACTGACAATTTTGTTTATTTCATAATTTGAATGGCGTCCCTCACATGTAGAAGAAAAACAGGCTGCGCAAAGTAGTATTTAACCTGGAAATGGGCATGTCTCTTTTTTGTCAGGCATTTAGTCTGGGGTTAATCAGGCACTGGGCTGAATTTTCAACTCTTTGTCATTGTTGGAGACACCTTCAGTAAAACACAGACTTCAAATTCCTCCAACAGAGAGTGATGTTACTTAGTGCTTAATGTGGGATCTAAGGTGCTCAAGGGTTTTTCTCAGTGTTCCTGCTCCATATCAGCTTTTGGTAGTCCCAGTTCACCTGAACAACACAGGGGTCTCTTTCAAGGCCCTGGCTTCAACCCCAGAATTAGAAACCTATTGCTTATTACTCAGTATTGGACTTGTATTAAAGGCAGGATTTTTTTCTCCATTACCAGAGCCCAGACTATGTCTTAGGCAGGCTTTGTTTGCCTGGGCCTATGATATCAAACTTTCTGGGCTATCTTCATGCAAACTCTAATTTGTATCTTTAAGAGTGTTTTCTATTGCTCCCCCTGTGATATCAGTGTAGAATCATGTGGCTAGGAACTTTTGTTCCTATGCCTCCTTCACAAGCAGTGTTTCTTTATCTGAGTCCAGAGTGAAAGAGTTTTCTACTCTCCCCCAGAGCAGGCAGTCTTGTCCTTTACACTCCCCACCAGAAACAGTGCATCTTTACCTCGTCTCTTGGAGAAAGGCGGTTTTCTGCTCCTCACCAAGCAGCCTTTGCTTCATAAAAGAGAAAGGTCCAGGCAAACGGGTGGGTTTTATATATAAAGGATCTCTCTCTGCTCACCTGCCTTGCTCCCAGTGTTTTCCATGAGAATCCAGTGCAGACCCATGGGAAAGAGCTTGTAAATGTGTACAGACTTCTCTTGTATCTGCAGCTTCCAGTTAATCTAAATTATCATTCTAGCCCAGATTTGACCTTTAGTATTTTTTTTTAATTTCAGCATCTTTTTTCTAAATGATTTGTGTGTCCTTTTTTCCCCCAATTGTCTGTTTGATTACAGTGTGAGGGCAAGTCTGAAATCAGTTTCTCTGGCGTGGCACAGACAGGTGTTTCTTCAATTTGCTATTATTTTTAAATGTACATAGAGTAATGTGGCATTGACTGATTAATATGGTGAGATGGAACTTCCTTATTAAAAGTCATTCTTTTCTAGATTATACCCAGAACACTTTTGAAATCTTTGCCAGATTTAGAAAATCATGAAAATTTCTTCAAGAAACTGTTTGTAGTCCGTATTTTACTTTTTAAAGCTAGAATTTATTTCAAATTCTTCATGAAATGGAATGATCTGAAAGGGGCTAAACTGTAACTCTCTTACAGTGGGTAAGGAGAAAAAAAACCTTCAAAAATCACTTGTAAAGTCTCCCTTTGAAGGATAAAGCATTTTTGACTCTCTGACAATGGCCACCTTCAGAACCATTGCTATGTTTTGAATGTTTTTCCTCTCCAAAACTCAGGTTGAAACTTAATCTTCAACATGGCAGTAGTGAGATGTAGGGCCTTTAAGAGATGACGAAGTGGTGTGAGGGCTCTGCTCTCATGAATGAATTAATCAATTCATGGATTAATGGGTTAATGAATTAATGGGTTACCATGGAGTGGGCTGGTAGCTTTATAAAACGTGGAAGATAGACCTGAGCTAGCATGCTCAACCCTCTCACCATGTGATGCCCTATACCACTTCAAGACTCCGCAGAGTTCCTCCCAGCAAGAAGGTCCTCACCAAATGCAGCCACTCAACCTTGGACTTCTCAGCCTACATAACTATAAGAAATAAATTTGTTTTCTTTACAAATTATCAGTTTCAGGCATTTTATTATAAACAACAGCAAAAGGACTAAGACAACCATGGACTCATTAAGAATAGCCTTGCTGAGGAGGGTTAAATAACCCCGCTATTTAATGGAAAATTGATATAAAATCACTTAATTTGAAAGATTTAGAAAGAAAAGCATTCTGATCCACTGGTAAGTAACAGAAAGGGAATTCCAGCACCAGGCAATCCCTGGAACATAACTTTAAACTGAGCGCTAAGGCTGAAGCCTCAGAGCCTCAAGCATGGGACTCCCTACTCTGAGCATTGGATAAGCATAGCCAGACAGCCTTCATCTGTGCTCCATTTTGCAGCAAGAACCCACAATAGTCATAAATTAACCAGACCCCAATTCTCTTTCCACAGGAGAATGCTAGGCAAATCCCTCTGTAGGATTGTGTAACTAGATTATAACAGTAAGTCTTGTGATTCTTCAGGAAGTCTTGATTTGCTGCTATAACAGAAGTAGAGGCTCTAGTGGTTAATTCAAAATATAAAATTATATGACCATATTTGTGCACAACTACAGCACACATCATATTACCTATAGACTTGAGTAGTCTTAGTGAGGATGTCATAAGGAAAGAGTTTCTCTAGTGTATTTTTATCTACTTAAAAAATAATCACCTGACCACAGTGGCTCATGCCTATAATCCCAGCACTTTGGGAGGCCAAGGCAGGATGATTGCTTAAAGCCAGGAGTTTGAGACACACCTGGGCTGCATGGCAAGCTAAGACAAAAAAATTAGCTACGCATAGTGGTGCAGGCCTGTAGTCCCAGCTATGGGGGGCTGAGGCAGGGGGATCTCTTGAGGTCAAGAGTTCAAGGCTGCAGTGAGTTGTGGTCATGCCACGGCACTCCAGCCTTGGTGACAGAGTGAGACCTTGCCTCAAAAAACAAAAACAAAAAATCATTCAGTTAACACAACAAATTCTGTACTATCTTTAGTAGTTCACTACAGAAAGTTATAAGAGTTAGCTTTCGGAAATATCTAACTTTCTAAAGTAAAAAATGTATAATTACATGCAGTACAATGATGCTTATCATGGTATTCTATTTTTTAATTTCTGTGATTATTTTAGCAATGGGTCTGTCTGTACTCCCTGTTGATTTTTTCTTTAAAAACGCTTCTAAAACTTAATGCTCACATCCCTGTCAACTTTAGTGAGAAAAAGCTACGTAGCGTGGATAGATTTTCTTGCATTTCACTTGTGTGTAAATGACTTCATTGAGCATCACAGTTTTTAAAGGATGAATGGAAAAAGGAATTCAATGATGTTTTGCATAATCTTAATTTGGCAAAAGAGTGTTGCAAAAATGGCACAGAACAGTAATACTGTTTTAAAATAAGACTCTGATCAATAAAATTAGCATCAGTATATTAGATACTCAGAAGAAAAATGTAAATCAGATTTCCAACATTTGCCCTGTTTCAACTCTGTGCTTATTATTTTCAAATGTTTGTCTCTTGTCTCGATATCGTCTCTGAGTTTCAAATTTATATGTTCATATGCCTACTTGGTATGAGTACTTAGGTATCTAACAGAGACGCTAAATTTAATGTGTCCAAAACAAAACTCTCAGTTTCTACTCCTGCTCACACTAACTCAATTGGTTTTTCCAACAGTCTCCTCCATGGCCCCTACTTGCCCAAGCTAAAAACCCAAGAGTCATCTCTCAACTTTGTAGTGGACACCATTTGACATGAAACTATTCTCTGCATCATGTTTGGCACTCGGTTGCCTCATTTGTTAACCCTAAAAATGTTCAAATCCAATTTGAATTCTTTATTGAAGGGTAACAACAGAGTGAGTCCTCTTCTAATAATGAGGAGATGATTTCCCATTTTCAAGACCACAGTCAGGTTTAAAGGCTCTTGTCCCTCATTAATTCTATCAAACTCCCTTAGCTAAGTCAAGGCATTGCTTTAGTAGCACCAGCTTGGTAGCTTAAACAATAGAAATTTACTATTTCACAATTGTGTAGTCCAGAAGTCCAAAATAAGTTTTACTGGGCCAAAATCAACATGTCAGCAAGGCCACCCTCTCTTCAGATGCTCTAGCGGGAAACCTGTTCCTTGTCTCCTCCAGCTTCTGGGAATTGCAGGTGTTCTTTGGCCTGTAAATGCTTCACATTTGGAGTGAATGCTTCACTGTAGTCTCTGCCTCTGTTGTTACCATTGCTTTCCCCTCATCTGTCTGTGTCAAATCTCCCTCTGGATGAAAGAGTTTCTTTATGCCCTTTTATAAGGATACTTGTGATTGCATCTAGGGCCCACTCAGATAATCCAAAACAATCTCTGCATCTCAAAATCCTTACTTTAATCACACCCACAAAACTCCTTTTTGCCATATAACACTTATCTGTTCCAGGTATTAGGATGTGGACATCTTCTGGAAGAGGGCATTATTCAGCCTACCAAAATCATACAGTACGTATTTCAGACAATGACTTTAAACATATCACTGATTGGATGAAGAGATAGAGGATCTGATTACAAATCCAACTCCAGTCATTTATTTGCACATCTAGAAGTTGAACTGATGCCGTCTTCTCCTAAATAGTAAATAAGAATAAAATCCTTACAATTTTTTTCCCAACCTGTCATCACCATTTATTATTACCTACAAGACAGTTACAAATAATTAGTGCTTATATTAACACCTACAAATAATATATTCTTTCTGGATTATTCCAAGACTTGGATTATTCCAAGACTTGTCAGCTGCTTGTCACTGAAGACATGCATTTGACAGTTTCACCCAATGAGTTAAAAATCATATTTGTCTTTTCAAAGGAATGTCTCACAGTTAATCTTTTTTGTTGATTTTCTACTGTTTTTAGAGAGGAGAATTGTACTCCAGATATGGTTTCTTATACCACCTTTCTTTTATGATATTCAGGGAACCATAGTGATTTATTTTTATTTCTAGTCATTTTGTGACCAGATTTTTCAGATGTCCATATTTGAAAGACAACAGTTGAAAAGAGGCTCTTTTTAAGACCTGATCATTAAGTTTAAGGTCATGGATTGAGAAAGTTCAGTTTAGTGAAAAGATCCCAAAGTTCGTAATCATAGAATCAGGGTTTCTGTTCTGACTCTGCCATTCCCTCAGCTCAAGGCCTTTATCTTCAAAATGGGAGTTGTTATAATAAAACCCACAAAAGAAGTTGTTAATACAATTAAAGTAAATAAGTACATTTTTGGAACTGTAAAATACAATTCAAGTTATAATTATGGTCATCTGAGATGCTCCTCATAGATTTTTTTGAAATAGGGTGTTATTTCAAATGTCTCTGTTTATTAATTTATACTTAATCATTCATTTAACATCTACAGAGTAGCTACTATATATCAGATGCTTTTCTTTGTGCTAGGGTAACACAGTAATGAATAAAGCAACTAAGTCATTGCCTTAATGGCACCTGTGTTCTAGTAGAGACCATTAAATGCTAAAGCCCTATCTTTAGAGGCTATTGCTAAGAAACTTACCCTTTCAGATGTCTGTTCTATTCTGGCTTATGGGGAAGTCCTACATGCACTCATTTTTTTATTCACTCAACAAATCATTGTGCATCTACAATGTGTCAGGATTGTTATAAATGCATTTATCAAAATGACAGTCCCTTAAATGGTTTAATCCAGTAGGTGAAACAATAAACTGGCAATGATACCAGAAAGGGAACAGAAAGAGTACAGCATTCTATAGGAGCTCCTCAAGACAGCATCCAGCCCAAGGTAGGAAGTCTTGTCTTCTCAGAGTTAATAACATCTAAGCTGAGTCTTAACAACTAACAAGATTTGTGAGGGAGCGGTCAGAGACATTATGGCAGATAACTATCAAGATCAGCAGTTAATGTGGGCTTCGGGGCAGTCCCAGGTGAGAACATTGTGGCTTGTGTCTATTCAATTGCAGGGCATTCAAATAATATCCTCCACAAATTTTAAAAGGATTCTCTTGCCCATCCTCCCCAATAATAAAGTACAGTTGCCCCCTCAGTATCCATGGGGTTCCACGATCCCTGCAAATACCAAATCTGTGGATGCTCATCTTATATCAAATATATTTGCGTATAATCTATGCACATTTTCCCATATACTTTAAATTATCTCTAGATTACTTATAACACCTAATACAATGCCTACACATCACTTCATTTGCTTGGATTCAAAGTAGTTCTTCGTGCAAATTCAAATTTTGTTTTTTGGAAATTTGTGGATTTTTAAAAAATATTTTTGATACCCAGTTGGTTGAATCCACAGATGCAGAACCCACATATACAGAGGGCTGACTGTGCTTAGTGGTCTCATTTTTACATTCCTTATTATCAGTATTTGATCACTGTTTGTTGACATGCTAAGGAAATGCCCTCTTTATATTCTCTCTAATTGGAGAACTGAATGGGGAGTAAAAAAAATTCCCAATTGGCTAGGTTGGAAGGGCCTTTTTGAAACTAACTTTGCTTGGTAAGATCAGGCAAGTTTTTCACTGCAGAACTGGCTTTGACATTTGTCTTGATACATGCTTCTAAGTAACTGGCCTATAGTTTCTTATAATTCCCTTGACTAATAATAGAAACCTAACTAGGGCAGAGCTAAGAATGCTGATGGAGACTAAATAGATTCAGCTGTGAGTTTTGGCAGCAGTAGGGACGAGGCCTCAAACTGGCCAATTCTGGCGCTATTGACTGATCAGGTATTTTTTATTTCCAATTTAGCCACTTCACCCTATTACTTGGAAAGCTGCTGACTGGGCTTGTATCCTTGGTGCTATTAATTGAGCTGAATATTTATTTGGGTAAAATATTAATACTATTTTTGTATCTTTGCCCCAAACTTATTTTTGAATACTTTGAAAAAACCATTGGATGATTCTTCAACCTAAATTAGACATAACCTTTCATGCTGCAAAAAGCCAGATATTGTTGTAAAATGGTCTGTACAGTGACTAAATTTCTATATAACCAAAGCTTATTTTGCATTATGTCTGGGTTTTAAGTTATATGGTGGTCTTCCAAATTAAATTTTTTTTATGATGGTGTGTGGTTCTATCGCCCTTTCATGAGCAGTTGATGTTGTATTGAGAATTCTCGAGACTGTGGTGTTGGTAGAAATCCGACAGTTTTATTCCCTTGCTCACAAAGAGGGCATTATCTCCTTTTTTATGGGAACATGGGTGGTGATTACCCACTGGATTGCTGTCTGAATGTAAAACATGCCTTTATTATGACTTCTGGCTTTTGTGAAGGTGTCATCTTTTGATTCAGACTCGAAGGGCTGGACCAAGGTAGTTAAACTTGACAATGAATTTTTGAATAAATTACTAACCCCATAAAGTATTCAATGATGGAGGTGGTTCTATGACAGGATACCCCCCTTTTCTTCTCTGTGGAGATGACTGTTATCCCTTCATTTGAAGTATTAAAAATGGCCTTGGTTGTTTGGGTGATTCATCATGAAAAGAATTGGTTCTTAGTGTTACTTCCATTACCTCTCCTCTATTATCCATAGGCTCGACACCTCACATTTTACTGGTATAATTTTCCCCATCCAGAGTTCCCCTGAAATCACTCTGATTAGGTTTCTTTTTCAACTGAGTGCCTTATTTTCCCAAGGGGATTTAAAATTTTCCTCCTATTGACATAGTGCACCAAGAACAATGGTGCCAAAGCACAGGGCTCTTCACACAATTTTTTTTAATGCAGAACATATTTGTACTAGGGAGACAGCTACAAAAGCCTATAGGTAGTTCTAGCATTTGGAGGAAACAAAGCCTTTGGCAAAAACCATCTGATGAAATGCCAACACTGAAAAGCTGTATTTCCACCAAGTAAAATTTAGCATAGTGCCAGTAATAAGGGCACTGAAGCAAGAATCAGCTATGCCATGGTAGAACAAAATGGAACAAGAGCAACGTAAGATATGTAGAGGTGGGTTTAAGATAGAGGACAGTTCTTTTAGGCCCACTAGTTAATGGTTATCACCTGTTCCCCTCTGAGGAGAAAGTGGAAATTTATATCAGCTCTTATCATATGTCCTTCAGTTTTTTTGTATATGGGTATGTTCATTTCCATTTGATGCTGTCATAAATTACCACAAACTGGGTTGCTTGAAACAACATAACTTTGTTATCGAACAGCTCTGGAGATTGAAAGTCCATGGCTTTGTTCCTTCTAGAAGCTGTGGGAAGGACTCCCCTTCCTTTTCAATTGCAGCTTCTGGAGGCTGCCCACATTCCCCCATCCTCTGTTTCACTCTGCACATCTTCCTGCCTGATTATGACTCTCCTGGGTCCCTCTTTTAAGAATGCTTGGGATTACACTGGGTACACCCAGATAATGCAGGATAATTTCCCCATCTCAAGGTGCTTAACATAATCACATCTGCAAAGTGCTTTTTCCACGTAAGGTAACAAACTCACAGGTTCCAAGGATTCAGATGTAGATATCTTTGAGGGGCCATTACTCAGCCTAACATGCGGGTAAACTCTCAGCAGTTCTTTTCACAGATTGAGTGTTAGGAATAGTCCACAAATCCTTCAGGTTATCTTTATAGTTTAGTGTGTCTCTACCTGACTCAGATTCATCTGTGGCACCCAGGAGTCAAATCTGAGTAAGCAACATCCTACACAAAATTGTCTAAGTCGGATTTTGTTTTATATATAACCCATGTGTGTTACATAGTACACAATATATTCCTTCATTCAAGTCACTAGTATAAATTTTGAACTGGGTAATGTCAAAGACAGAGCCATTTCCTAGTAAAATGAAGACTTCCCTCCTTAAATATTGAAGAGCAACTGTTAGACTACAAGTTATTAATTCACTTACTAATCTATGAAGTGTTTTACCATTTTACTCTAAATAACATCAAAAAATTATCAAACCCTTCACTGAAATCAAGAAGTGCTAAAGCAATTACTCTTTCCTGAATTACCACCAGTCAATCACTATTTTAAAGTGATATGAAATCAATATAGCTTCACTAGTTCTTCGTGAATGTATATTGATTGCCAGTGATCATCGCATTTTTTCCAAAGGTTCACAAGCCATCTATTTAAAAAATCCAATCCCAAATGCTGATAAGAATTAAAATTAAGTTGTTTAGTTCATATTTTCTGGCATTACCATCATCTCCCTTAAAGGACTGAAATATCATCTGTAAGTCTTGTGTTTTCCTGCACCATTCTTAGAAGCCATAAACCTACAATTTCTTCTTATTCTACATAGTTAAAATAATCATTTTTGTCATCCTTTTTTCTCTCTCTCTATAGCTCACCTCATTTGCCTCACTTGTGCTTTAATCTTCTTGGTGTTTTTCTCACATTCCTGTCATATTTTTATACTTTTCTTTCATTATATGTCTCTCTTTATATCTTTTGTAAAAGTCTTTTATGAAACTGGACTTAGAATGAAATACCTATGCAACCACATTATTTTCCTTAGATGCCTTTCTTTTGCCCTCCTCATTGAACTATTCAAAATGTTTGTACAGTCAGAATTATACTTATAGAACTTTCCACCCTTCATCATCTATTTCCCTTCTAGAGTCTCAAGGAAACTTTTTAGCAATTGGCTGTCAAAGTCTATGGCACATGAATAAACAAACCAGCATTCCCTTTCTTTATATTAGGCATTTACTGTTTCCTTAATAATCAGTTTTTCCTTCTTAGTTAAAATCAAGTCCAGGATGGTATTTGCCTAAGTTGATTGTCTTACTTTCATAATAAAATAGTCTCCTTGTCAAAAGTTTATCAGATCCCCTCTTTTTAGCCATACTAGACTTCCAACAGATTTCAAAAAAGCTGAAGTTTCCTGCAACACAAATATCTATCTTTATAATCTGCCATAGAGGTGCATATTTTGTCTGTTCAAGAAGATATCACACAATATCATTTCAACCTAACTCTCTTTCCATATCATCCAACTGCCTTCTGCCATGCTTAGAACCTCAAGTTCATAAATTTGTATACGGTTGATATATTTTTTCTGGGAGGAGCCACTCACCAACTCTTCTTTTTAATCTATTTCTAGTTGCCATATTCCTATCGAAAATCTAAAATCACAATGTACAGTAATGCCTAAAATTGTGTTAACTCGTTGACAACATTTTGGGTTCAATTTATTGACCATTTTCTGTGGGCTAATTATGCATCAGTGTGAGGCCTAAGTATCTTTCAAGATTGGTGTCACGTTATTTTCATTTGATAATTCCTGCTCACAATAATTATTTTTTTTTAAAAGAGGGGAGGGCCTGGCATGGTGACTCATTCCTTTAATACCAATGATACCAATGCTATGGGAGGCTGAAATGAGGGGACTGCTTGAGGCCTGGGGTTGAGACAAGCCTGATCAACATAGTGAGACCCTGTTCCTACAGAAAATAAAAATTAGCCAGGTGTGATGGCATGCACATGTAGTCCTAGCTACTTGGGAGGCTAAGGTAAGAGTATCACTTGAGCCCAGTAGTTGGAAGTTGCAGTGAGTTGTGATCACATCACTGCACTCCAGCCTGAGTGACAAAATTTTTAAAAAGTTACCACTGCATACAGCCGATGTTAAATAGAAACTACATCCCCAAAGACTACCAATAAAAACTAAATATATTTTGACACACCAGCACAGAATATTGTGACTGTATAAAATAAAAAAATAAAAAGTATGTGGATAGTGTTGATACATGGAAATAACTACAGCCCAGCATATGGGGAAATGTTACAAGAAAGAAGCAAACCAACACATTGATTCCAACTATGTGAAAATGAATACATTTAAATTAACAGCCATTAGAAGATCATTTGGAGAAAGTAAATAGTTGTATCTTCAATAGCAGTTTGAGGTATCAAGAAATCAAGATTTTAAAACTGCAAATAAGTAACCAAGTAGTCCATATTTTATTTATATATGTACACAAAGACAACTTCATCCAATTGAAGTCTACTTCAGTGTCGTCATTAGCTCAGCCAGATGTAATAGCTGAATCCCTGAGACTCAAGTAAAGCAGACTGAGATCAAAGGAAACGAAAAAGATAATTCATGTGCTGTTTTTAGTCTCTTCAATATATATCCAGAAAGATCAAATATTTCAATTGGGGGTTTTATGAGCTCCTAGTTTCTCAAATTGCAACTAAAACTAATCTGCATCAAAATCATTTAGCATTTTTGTTAAACATACATTTTTCTTGTCCTTACCAAGGCCTATTCCAATTACAAGAACTAAAGCCTGAAGCCTGACACTCTACCTTTGTTGATGAGCACCTCAGCTGATTCATAGGAATTCTAAACTTTAAGAACTATAGCTGGCTGGGCATAGTGACTCACAACTGTAATCCCAACACTTTAGGAGACTGAGGCGGGCAGATCACCCAAGGTCAGGAGTTCGAGACCAGCCTGGCCAACATGGTGAAACCCAGTCTCCACTAAAAATACAAAAATTAGCCAGGTGTTGTGGTGCACCCCTATAGACCTAGCTACTCAGGAGGCTGAGGCAGGAGAATCACTTGAACCTGGGAGGCAGAGGTTGCAGTGAGCCAAGATGGCACCATTGCACTCCAGCCTGGGCAACAGAGCAAGACTCCATCTCAGGAAAAAAAAAAAAAAAAAAAAGAAGAACTATAGCATTCTTATAAAAGACTTTAAGAGATCCACGAATCTCCAAATCCTGAATTTATGAGAGTTTTTCTGGGAAAAGCATTCAGGGCTATCATGAGATTCTTCATGTGTTCATAACTCCCAAAAAGTCAATGGAACCAGAAATTTTAAATGTCTCTCCCATCAACATACTTTCCCACCATTGATGTAGACAATACAGTAAGTTTTGAATCATCCAGCATGCTTTGGTTTATTTGGTTAAAAAATTAACCCCTCTTCTTAACTTTTCTTGAACAGCTAGCTAGCTTTTTAATAGCTAGCATTCAACGTAAACTTAGCAAACAATTATTTTTTAATTTTTGGCTTAAATAAGATTTATCCATGGAATAAACTATCTGAAAGACCTAATTGCCACACCAATTGATCAAATTCACAATTTTATTTGACATTAGCAGGCCTAGGATTTTTCTATAATGTAAGCCCTGGTGCTGAATAACGTAAGATGTGAGTTGTGTCTATAGTCTTTACAGCAGATCTAAAAATGTTTCCTTGATAGGTATCTTTGAATATAAAAGTCACCCAGAAAAACCAGCCATACTTTATACAGAAATTAGGCAGTAACTTTTGTCACTGAGGACATCAGAAGAGTTTGTATCTTGAGAATGGCAATTCTTAGATAGCAGATGTCTTTGGTACAACCATATCTATGGCAAAGGAAACAATCAAATTCTATTCTAAGCTACATTGAGACTGTGGACTTTAAACTTGATAGTTGTGCTGTAATGGGAGTAACTCTGCAGCTGGGTGAGAGGACATATTTTGCATTTGAAAACCGGAGAACAGATGGTGATAGACTGAAAAAATTGAACCACAATCTTTTACAGTTCTTACCAATAAGTGGTAGTTTATTTTCCCCCACCCCCTGGATCTTGGTAGTCTAATAATTTTCTTTGACTGACAGAATGTAGCCAATTCTGGAGTCTGGGCCACAGCTTCCAGATTCATCACCTCTTGGAACACTACTGCTTCCATGTAAAAAAGCAGCTAAACTACTGAATGAGAGGTAACATGGAGAGAGAAAGAGAGACCAGGTCAACAGCCAGTATTAAGGCCCAAGACACGTGAATAAGGCCATCTTAGACTCTCTATCCATGACTAAGAGGGAGCAGGACTACAACCACATGAATGACCTCTGGCAAGACCAATAGAAGAATTACTCAGTTGATTGCAGCCAACTCAGAAAATCACGAGAAATACTAAATTATTACCACTGTAAGACACTAAATGTTGGAGTGTTTTATTACATAGCAATAATTAATGCATGTTGAAACTTGGCCAGAGATTTTATAGAAGTAGGAATAAAGACATAGAAATCACTAGACTATATTTTGTAGATAATATCTTATTGTGGTGGACAAGAAGATGTGCTACCTAGACCTCCTTCAAGGAATGACTTGCTGCCCAGCTATGGAGAATGCAGTTAACACACAGCCTCAACTGTTAGCTCCTTTAGGTTTCATATCTCAGGTGCCAATAATTGCCTCTCCCAAGATCGTGCCACATTTAGTGACTAAGTGAGATGGGGATAGACAGTCCCAGCAATTTCAATCCAAATGGTGACATGCTTATGTGCAATTCTTGCTCAAGAGCTCTCCACTAGGTTGGTCAAGCCTTCTTAATAAATTAATAGGAATGGTTGTGCTCGGGACAGTTTCCTTGGGGTTGTAGATTACGATAGCAAGCATTAGCCCATGTAAATAAGCTGTCCTAGGCAACCTTCTAGGTTCATTCTGATGAAGATTCCCATCATTATGTTTCCTGCAGACTGCTACTGTCAGTTATGGGGAAGCAATGAGCTATGTCTGTTATTATTAGTCAGTGACTCTACCATGTTCCTGCTGGTCAAGCAAAGTCTGTTCTCACCACTTACCTGGCCTCCCTGGACTTTTTAACTTCTTATAAAAGTAAATGACAGACATGATAACAAATCAGACCCTGTCTTGATACTTTCATTGATTTGTTTTAAAAACTAGATTAGTTCATCTTGTTATTATAATACTATTAAACTACATACCCAATGTTTTTCAAATAATGTAATGTTCACAATGACTCATATCAAGATGAACATATTATCCCAGGTTAAAAAAAAACTGAAGCTTAGTTACACAAGGTCATATAGGTAGTAAATGGATGATTTAATCCTAAATCTTGATGACTCTTAAGCTCATGTTTTTTCTGCAGGTTCACTGTCTCTTATGGAGCTAAGCATTGACTGAAATAGAAGGGAATAAAACACAACTGTTTGAAGGGTCATGGTCTAAATTCCTACCATGTATAATTTTCTTTGACGCAACTAAATAAGAAAGAGAGAGACAGAAAGAGAGTATGCCAGAAATTAAAGGAAAAAAAAGAAATAATTAAAATAATCAACTCCATGGAGGAAGAAGAGCGGAGTGGTGACCACATAAAAGGCTGGATAGAAGCTCATGAAGTCATAACATTCAAAGAGAATGAACATGAGGGTCTCAATACTCTGATATGTAAGAATTTACCTCCACCTCCTGAAACTTGAAAGGGGTTAATTTTAAGACAAATAAGAAGTATGATTTTACACAGTATTGAGTGGATTTAAAGAACTCATTATCCCACAGAGATAGTACTAGCTAAAAACACAAAGGGTTATAAGAAATTTGTAAATTATTCCATCAGCAGCAGACCCTTAATGGTTTGGCGAGAAAACCAAGAAAATTTAGGATTGGGGTGGAAAGAATAATCCATGATGCTGAGATCCCAAAGCCCTTCTGTGGTCCTCTGCCAGGCGCAGAGTTCTAGGTGGGCTGGCCCTCACCCTACCCTAGTTTAACACTTCTTATATGCATTTGCTTGCTTCTGGGAGAAAGAAGATGCTGCACTGGCAAAATCTGTCTGGACAAGGCTTTGGATTCAATTTCCCAAAACTGAACATAATCCACCTTATTTCTCCCTTAAAGACAAAGCTTGTGTCTTTGTCTTGAGGTCACCTGAATAGTGTGGAGTGGGGTAGTGGTGTGCCAGGGGCAGCCGAGCCCCTTGTCTCCTAGAGCAGATTTGCTGTAAACCCAAACATGCCTCTTACTTGGGCCTAACCCCCAGATTTCTTGAGTACAAACCTCATCTCTGCCCCTAAATTGTGCCTGTGGTAAAGGGGGTTAAATTTTTCTTTCTCACTCTATCATTGGTAGTTCAACAGATTTTTACTCTCTCTTCATCTCCTGCCCGTTCCCTCTAGGGCTAAAGGCTTGAAGTTTAAGTCTCTCTTGAAGAAACGGCCATGCTTCATTTAATCCTGCTGCAGCCAGAGTGCTGTGGATGTCATGCTTCTGATGAGACATTAAATCAAGGTAAACATTAATCCCCCAGGCTGGAGCATCTATGAAGAGAAGAAAAATGTGGCTTCACCTCACAGGAAACACTGCAGCCAATCTAGGCCCTCTATGTTGCCTCCAGACCTCACACACTTGGAGTTAATTAGAAAATTCTCCCTCTGGAATATATTATAAGCTGTGTTTATTTTGGTGGAGAAAATATTCTCACAAATCTTGCCTGAATACAAATGCTTCTGAGGAGTAAAAAATAAGAAAACATAAATAAATTTGTGCATCAAAGCAAAGTACTTCTGCTTTCAACAAAGGCCAGTATAATCTATATTTCTACGTGACCTAGCTGCAATACATTAAGATGCAGACTATATGAGCAATAATGTAATCCAGTTAAATCACCCCAAAAGAGCAAAGTGATTTGAGAAAAGATCAAGAAGGTGCCAGCTCAGTATCCCCATTTCAGACTATCTGCCCCTAAAAGTTTTCTTTTTTTTTCATTTTTCAGACTTCAATCTAATTCACTTGGAATTCTGATGTTAGGTAAGGATATAATTTCATTTTCTTTTAAACTAATTTTACCAACAAAATTTATTGCATAATTCTTTTTTTTAACACATATATAAAACATATATGCTTACCTGCATCTAGGCTATTCTTGTTGATCCCTGCATCAGGACCACACTGATTTGATTATTGTAGGTTACTTTATATTTTAATATCTTATAGGACCAGTCTCTTTATTCCTATTAGTTTTTAAAACATTCACGTTATTCTTTCCCATATATTATTCCAGTTACAAATTCACTTTGTTAAGGTCAAGCAAATAAATCACAATGAGGTTTCCACTGAAATTAAATTAACTTGGGGAGGAATTGACATACCCTTTAGAAATACATCTACACTAGACAGTCCTTTCTTAAAATGTTTCTCATTCAACATATGTGAAGGACTCCATCTATATAAGTCAAAACTCATTGGTTACCAGGAACAGAAATTCAATTTAAATGATCTTTGAAAGTGGGAAGCACTGTGTACAAGAATTAACTCCAAATTGATCATAATTCTACATGTGAAATCTAAAACTATAAAGAAAAAAAATTTAATTCTATGTCCTTGAATTTAGCAAAGATTTTTTAGATAGGACACAAAAACCAAAACCTACAAAATAAGATAAATAGGACTTCAAAATTAAAAACTTCCGCTCTTTGAAAGACACTGCTAAGAGAATGAAAAGACAAGTCATAGACTGAGAGCAAATATTTGCAAAACATAAAATTGATAAAAGACTTGTGTCCAGAATATGTAAAGTATTCTCACAATGTAATAATGGGAAAAAAAACACAATAAAAAAGGAGCAAAAGATTTGATCAGACACATCAGTAAAGATATGTGGATGGCAAATAAGCATATGAAAAGATGTGTAACATCATTTTTCATTGAAACCAAAATAAGATATCACTGCACACCTATTGAATTATTCATTTTTTTTAAAAAAAAAAAAAAACCATGAAACCACCAAATACTGGTGAGAAAGATGAGCAATGGGAATTTTTGCTGGCAGAAATGCAAAATGGTACAGCCACTTTGGGATACAGTTTGGAAGTTTCTTATAACATTAAAAGTATATTTACTGTATAACCCAGCAATCCTACTCTTAGATATTTACCCAAGGGAAATGGAAATATGACCACACAAAAATCTGTATGCAATTATTTATCATGGTTTTTTTTATACTTACCAAAATCTGGAAACAATCCAAATGCCCATGAACTGGTGAATGCATAAACACACTGTGGTATAGCCACACAATGAAATATGACTTAGCAATAAAAAGGAACAAAATACTGATACTAGTAACAACATGGATAGATCTCAAATGCATTATGCTGAGTGAAAGAAGTGATATACTCAAAAGGGTATATACTTTGTGTTTCCATTTACATGACATTCAGTAAAAGGCAAAATTACAGGAACAGAAAAACAGATTAGTGTTTGCTAGTGGATAGAGCAGGAGAAGGGGATAAATAACAGAGGGGCGTGAGGGAACTTTCTGGGGTGATGGAAGTATCCCATGTCTTGATTGAGGTAGTAGTTATGTAAACTTTATGCACTGATCAAAATTCACAGGACTAGTCACCTTAATGGAGTAAATTTTACTGCATGTAAATAGATCTCAAAAAAAAAAAAACCCATCCTACAAGTGGGAGAGGTATATATTGGCTCATCTGTTTGAAAAGTTTGGGTGTTTTCTGGTTTCAGACACATCTGAGTCCAAGTGTGTAAACACGTTCTTAGTCACGTGTTCTACTCTTGCCCTTTTTTCTTTCATGTTGGCTTATTCTTTCCAAGTAATGGTGTCCATCAGTCTCTTCCTCCTTGCAATGATCTTTACAGCTCATAAACTCAGAAAAAGATCTTCTCTTTCTTCATGCAACAATAGCAATTCCCCCCAAAGGGTACTGATAAACCCTGCTTAGATCTCATACCTCCCTCTACACAATCAGTATCTGGGCCCTGGAGAAAGAGATACTCTGATTGGCCATCTTGAGTCTTTTGCCCACGCCGGTGGCAGGAGGGACGGCCACATCAGAATCACTTGGTGCAGTAGAGAAGCAAATTCTAAAAGGAAGGAGAGCCAAGCAGACAAAATAACAGATGTCTTGACATCCTCATTCTTGATTACTGCATATCATGGTCTGTCTGCTGCTCTTGTTGCTCAACAATATCCAGCCAGGGCTCTTCCTTCAAGCTGTGTTCCAAGGAATCTTTACAACATGTTTTCCAGATTTCCATCTTGCACTTTTATGCTTTCATTTAAATATAGCAGCTTCTATGGATACTTCTCTTAACCTCCTGTTTTTTCCACAGGAGCCCAACCCAGTGTGTTTGGGTTGAATCAACTCTTCCATGCTGAGAGATTGGAATGCATTTGACTCTTCAGTGGATGATTTCATCTGCCACTTTGGTGATATTAGTCCTAGGAAGTAACACTGCTGCCCACATTTGCCTGGTTCTCAGTTGACTCCCTTAGCAGGTGCCCTGACACAGCGAGAGGACAGGACAAACAAGTGAGCTGGACGGACTTGAATTATTAACCTCTACTTACTAGCCTAACTCATGTACAGTGCTGTTATAGCTCTCATTGAATTGCAGAGACTGATCACACTGTCTGAATTTTTAGTCCCCTCAGGAAGCAAATACTTGTATTTTTTAGACAAATCCTAAGAACCTATCTAGTAAATGGTTTAATTTTACAAATAAAATAACAGAAGCCCTGAGAGCTTTTGGCCCAAGAACTGAAACTAAAACCGTAGCCTCTTATCTACTTACTGGTGCCCTTGACACTATTTTCTGATGCTTCTCTTTTTCTCAGATTTCCTTCTGGTTAGTGATTTGTCTATAAATATTTCTACCACTAATGAATATAAGTGTTTTTGAAATGCAAGTAAGTCAAGGTCACCATCTACTGGGTAGTAGATTGATGTCAGAGATGATATAGAGCTTAGTGAGGTTTGGATTCAGAAAGGTTCAAATTTGAGTCCTGGTTTCAAAAGTATTAGCTGGGTGACCTTGGCAACTTGCTCAGAGTCTCCTCACCTATAAAATGTGGATAATAATAGTATCTCTTTCAGAGGGATATTGTGCAGAATAAATCAGATTTTGAAAACATTTAGCAAAATAGCTAGTAGTCTTGTCTTAGCTGTTTTATTAGGTTGCCTCTTTGGTCTATACTTTTGCAGTAGTCAAAAGAAAGGGTTTAGGAAAGGAAACCAGAACAGAGAACTTTGCAAACAGAAGAACCAGTAGTACTGAAAGTGGGATTTCATTTAATGCTGCTTAAGAAAATATTGTTTTTTTATTAAAATACCCCATATCACTGTAAAGGACTTTGGAACAGGGAAAGGAGGATGGTAGTTTCAGAATAAGAAAAGCAACCTTTGAGATTTTGCAAGCTAATGTTGAAATTTGCATCAGTATCTTGATCTCTTAAAACCCTGTGTGGAAAGGAGGTCAAATTAGGTTCGGGGCAGGAAAAGGATAGGGTAGAACAAGAAAGACTCATCAAAATGAGACTGCAATAGAAAAAAGAGAGATGTTCTTAGATAAGGTAAGAAAAAGCAATTGTGAAAGCATCCTGGGTTCAGGCAGGGAAAGGATCAAGTTTAGGAGATCAGCTGGACAGTTGATATAGTTCAAGACAGTGGAGGGTCCAGTGGCAAGAACGAGTAGTAAGAATCAGGAAATACTTTAAGAATCTGAATCCCACTCTAAGGAGATGGGACAATAAGACACTGGATCATAAATGGGAATTACTGGCAAGGGGCTTAGCTTCTAAGAAATGAACTCACATTGCCACTGAGGCAAGGATTTCACACATTTCCTGTATAGGACTAGGACTGAAGCCAGAGTACTGCAAAGTACACAGCAGGACCGCGTGGGGAGATTTTAGCCCAGAATGGGTAGTGAGGAAACAGCACCCTGTTTGTGAAGGAAGTTCTTCACAGTCTTTACAGGCTTTCACAAGAAACAGACATTAAAAAAAAAAAAACAGGGAAACATGAGTGCAGAATTTACAGAGATATTTTGGTACATATGCCCAGAGGCATTTAAAAATATGGCCTTGGTTTTCAAAATTAAGAAAATAAACAGAACACATTAAAGATAAAGACAGTATCATACAAAAACCTAGCTGACATATTTGTAATTTTTTTTCAAGATTACTCTAAGGCCCCTTAGTTGCAGGTTTCGTCAAATAGGAAGTATATTTTCAAGTAACTTCAGTTATTCTATGGAATTTAGAGCCAGAAAGTTCTACAGTCAAATACTGTGGGAATTTAAAATTTGTAAGGATGAAAAAGTCTTCTGAAAGGGATGTCTTGGTTTCTTGATAAAGCAGAGCATCCATGTGGGGGGCAGGGAGTAGGGAGTGGGTAGAAGTATGTGGACAATGTTTGGGTGTGGGAACAACTAAAGGAAAGTTGAGGCACCAAGTTTAATCAGTAAGGCCAATCAGTAGTTGTAAAAATCATCTAGTGGTTTCCTAAATGTGATTTATACAGATCCCCAAAACTCTGGAGTCCAAGAAAGCTTAGTCAGAAGCCTCTATATTCATTTCAACCAAAGTGACTCTGCGTTTCTTCTCTCTCTCTTTTTTTAAATTTAGCACCATTTATTGAGCAATCTCAGCTGTTGCTGTAGCTGCTGTGTGTCAGCCTGTTCTTAAAACATAAAATGCTCTTTTAATTATCTTGTCCAGGATAGAAGGATCTTCCAGGTAGCATGCCAACAGAACAAGAGACTCTAATGACACCAACTTCAAGGATAGTGCCATCCAGAGATGGAGAGGGTCATGGCACATTCAACCGCAGCTTCCAGAGGTTTTGATAAAGGAGGCTTTGGGAGCCCAGGCTGCCTGGCATTTTGATGCTGTCGGTGTGAGTTTTGTATTTCATAATGGTGTTGGGAGATAGGTTAAGAACTCGCCAAAGTGTATCCCGGATTCGTGTTGTGGTTGCTTGGTCACTGGCAGTCTTTTCCATATTGAAATAATGTCCTCTTGACAGTGAAGAGAGACCACAGCCCCGCAGACCTCCTCCCCAACCATGAACTTTCCCCCCAACATGGCCAAAATGAGATTCTCCCAGCAACGGGAGATCAAGCCCTTCCGCAGCCAAATAATCCTCTTGTCACCATTTTTATTTGCATTATCCTCCCACATGGGTTTAATTCCTTTTTGAAGAGATCGAAGTCACTGTGGCCTGTCAGATCCTTTGGACATACCATGTGGCTATAAAACCTCCAGAACTGCTCCACAGAGGCAAAGGTGCCAATCTGTTTGATATTCTGTTCATAACTCTGTGAGCTGGTGGGACAGCCAGGGTTTCTCCTGGAGTACCAGAAACTGTAGTTGTACTGCAGGGGATGCTCTGCCTGTCCAGGGACAACAGCCTTCCTCTTGTTACTGCTCTTATTCTTGTCCCATTGTGTTTTTTCTTTCTCAGTATCTTTCTGTGTGCTGCTTTCTTCATTCTGATCATGGTCCCTATTGTTGTCATCTTTCAAAGCATCAAATTTGTTGTTCATCCTCTTGCCACTACTGCGGCCACTGCCTCATTTCTGCTTTTCCTATGGGCTATAAATTGAGATTCCATAGAACCTTCTGTGTGAGACAAAGGACTCCAATATTTATGTCAGAAAAACTGAAAAGGATATTGAAATGGACAAAAATAGATTACCTGCCATTCTGTAAAGCACTTCTTTCCATTTATTTCATTCAGAGAAGCCTGCACATTTTATTGTCTTTAAGGTGTTTTACAACTCTGTAAGTAATGCAAATGACTCTTGTCCATAGAAAAGCAAATGATTTTTATTTCTGGTGAAATTTTGCCTAATGATATTGACCAGTTTTGCATGTGTTTGTAAACTTACTTCTTATTACCCACATGTGTGGTGTTTAAATCATTTTGGGAACTAGTTGTCACATCTTACTGGTTTTCTCATTTATTAATTAAATAAAAGCCTTTACCAAAAGAATGAAACCGGACACTTATCTCTTGCTATATACAAAAATCAAATCAGAATGTTAGAGACTTAAATCTAAGACCTCAGACTACTAAACTACTAAAAGTAAACACTGGGGAAACTCTCTAGGACATTGGAGTGGGCAAAGATTTCTTGAGTAATACCCTACGATCACAGGCAACCAATGCAAAAGTGGACAAATGAGATCACATCAAGTTAAAATCTTCTGCACAGCAAAGGAAACAATCAGGATGAAGAGATAACCCACAGAATGGGGGAAATGGAAGTGAAGAGAAAACCCACAGAATGGGAGAAAATATTTGCAAACTACCCATCTGACAAGGGATTAACAGCCAGAATATATAAGGACCTCAAACAACTCTATAGGAAAAACAACTAATAATCTGATTTAAAGGGGGCAAAAGATTTGAATAGATATTTGTCAAAAGAAGACAAACAAATGGCCAACAGGTACATGAAGAGGTGCTCCATATCAATATTCATCAGAGAAATGCAAATTAAAACTTCAATGAGGTATCATCTCACTCAAGTTAAAATGGTTTTTATCCAAAAGTCAGGCAATAACAAATGCTGGCGAGGATGTGGAGAAAAGTGAACCCTTGCATATTGTTGGTAGGAATATAAATTAATACACCCACTATTGAGAATAGTTTGGAGGTTCTACAGAAAACTAAAAATAGAACTACTATAAGACCCAGCAATCTCACTCCTAGGTATGCACCCAAAAGAAAGAAAATCAGTATATCAAACAGATATCTGCACTCCCACATTTATTGAAGGGCTATTCACAATAGCCAAGATTTAGAAGCAATCTAAGTGTCTATCAACAGATGAATATCTAAAGAAAATGTGGTACATATGCACAATGGAGTATTATTTAGCCATCAAAAAGAATGAGATCCTGTCATTTGCAACAACATGGATGAAACTGCAGGTCACTATGTTAAGTGAAATAAACCAGGCATAGAAAGACAAACATTGCATGTTCTCATTTATTTGTGGGAGCTAAAAGTTAAAATAATTGAACTCATGGAGATAACAGGTAGAAAGACGGTTACCAGAGGCTGGGAAGGGTAGTGGGGGTGGGGAGGCAGTAGGGATGGTTAATGGGTACAAAAAAAATAGAAAGAGTGAATAAGACCTAGTATTTGCTAGCACAACAGGATAACTGTAGTCAAAAATAATTTAATTGTCCATTTAAAAATAATTACAAGAGTATAACTGGATTATTTATAACACAAAAGATAAATGCTTGAGAGGATGAATACCCCATTTACCCTGATGTGATTATTATGTATTGCATGCCTGTATCAAAATACCTTATGTACCCCATAAATATATACAACTACCATGTATCTACAAAAATTAAAAATTAAAGGCTGCCTCACAGCCCTTAGAAAGAACCAACCCTGCTGACTCTGTGATCTTGAATATCTATAGCCTTCAGAACTATGAGACAATAAATTTCTGCTGTTTATACCTCCCAGTTTGTGGTACTTTGTTACGGCAGCCTTAGGAAACAAATATAATTCTGAGGCAGTTGCAGTTGTCCTCAAGGAGATGGGCCCATGTCTGTTTATCAGGTAAGATGGCTCTCTCTGCTAAGAGCCTAAATATTGAAGAGAATTAGGGGTTACAGGGCCAACATGGAACCAGCAGCCAGACAGCGATGGTCAATTAGTGTTAATTCAATGGAAAAGAAAGGAAGAAAATCACATATTTTATTATGTATATCCAAAGCACATTAAAATAATGAGAGGGTTACCAACTGCTTCTAGGGTTCAGAATTATTATTTCTGACAGTGGGAGGTCATTCAAGGTGGAATATGAGATAAGCCCTAAAAGTCAGGCTTATCCAGCATCCTGGTTCTCTTTAAGTCTAAAATGCTGTCAATAATGTGAGTTCCTAAAGTTTGAATCGTAATTCTCTGGGTACAAGAAAACAAAATTAAAATGCATGTTATTTTTTTTAACTGTTCACTCTGAAAATGTGATCAAGTTTAGCTAAGTTTTCATGGGTAATGAATGAAGAGTTACCATGTTTGCTCTCACAGAACCAATGTCCTTTACACACCCATGTATGAGTCCTCCTCACACACCTTTCAAACAGGGAGAAGTGACAATGGAATTATTGAGATTGTAGATTTTTTAAAAAATCAAATGTGTACAAAAGTCCGTGACATACAAAGAGCATACAATGATTACTAAAGCTAGAAAATATTAAAAATAAAAAAGGAAGACTTCAGATTGAAGCAATTTAAAATGTATTCAACCATCAAAAGTGTATGTATCAAGAAAGTACAAGAACCCTTTTATACATGTGAATAAAATGAAATGGGAAATGTTGCATCAGATTGTTAGCCAGATTGACTACACTGAACTACTATACTGTTATGTGAAAACTTCACACCATCCCTCTGGTCATCCCAGAATCTTGCTTTCCCATAGCAGTTCTCTACTATCAATAAGATGTGGCTACAACTGCCTTACATCAACCATGGTTAGCAGCACTGTGGAAGGCAGCCATAAGGAGCATGCTATTCTGCCTTGTAAGTGAATATGATGTAACTTTCTTGACTGTCCATTGCCGTAACTGTGATTGCCAAATCTGTGTCACAATTCCAACATGTGACATTCTTTTTTCCTTAAAAAAAAAAAAAAAAGACACTCTAATGTTAACATCCTTTATCCATAGCTGAATAAATAATTAGGGTAGATATGTCTTTTGAAGGCAGTGGGACAAGTTTCTTCTTGGTGTCTTTAAACATTCATAGTCCTACTCCCATCTTTAAAAAAATAATTAAACATATTTACTTGCCCATTTCTACCTCCTTTATCTTCCCTTATTCTTACTGCTCAGTTAATAATGTTGCCAAAAGAGCCTGAGACTGGGAATCAAAAACTCTGGATATAAGTCGACTCTTAAATTTTCTTGCTTTATGGAAGGAAAGTCTATGAAAATTTTTTAACATTTTAGCATTCTTGCCTACGAAATGGAATGATTATCATCAACCCTGACTACCATACAAAGTTATTATGATAGGAGATTGCCAGAAAAATGCCTGATTGGACTTCAGTTAGAAAAAGAAATGTATGATTGAGACATTAAATGTTTTACAATCCTGCCTGAGAGGAGTCTGTGAACAGGAGATAGGTGAACTGAACCTAGTCTAAAAGGATCAGAAGCAGTCCAGGTAAGATGATAGTGAGCAGAAAGTGCTGTCAGATTTTGAAATGTCAACATTTATGAGAATAAGACTGTAAGAATAAGATTATCTGAGGATAGTTTGAGGAGGATGCCACTTGCTTAAAACAAGTAAAAGCTTTTGCTCGTGCCCCTGTCCCTTTCTAAATCCCCAGTTCTCTCCTATTGAGCGAAACTCTGTAGCTCTCTCTGATACCTCCAGATAACAATGATCTCACCTTTTTCCGACTGCCCAGAGCACAAACAATCTGTATCATTTTTATAGGTCCTTAACAGGTAATCGCATACTGTCTTGATTTCTATGCATTTGTATGTGTTAACATTCAACGGCTTCTTAGTTAAGGGTGATTTATTCAAATCCATAGGGCTGGGCACAGTGTTAGACATGTTAAGCGTTATTTCATCCATCTGCCTTTGCATCTTATCCTACAGTGCTTTCAGATTTATGCTCTTTCCTAAAGGTAGTCTTGCATTTTCTAAGAAAAGTCAATTTTCAGCCAGGCACGGTGGCTCACACCTGTAATCCCAGCACTTTGGGAGGCCAAGGTGGGCAGATGCCAAGGTCAGGAGTTCGAGACCAGCCTGACCAACATGGTGAAACATCATCTCTACTGAAAATACAAAAATTAGCCAGGTATGGTGGCATGCGCCTGTTATCCCAGCTACTCAGGAGGCTGAGGCAGGAGAATCGCTTGAACCCAGGAGGTAGAGGTTGCAGTGAACTGAGATCATGCCATTGCACTCCAGCCTGGGCAACAGAGCGAGACTCTGTCTCAAAAAAAAAAACAAAAAAAGTCAATTTTCTAAAATTTTCTTCTGAATGTTACTAAATTATTTTCAAAGTTATGCCTGCCTTTTCTTTTAAGACTTCAAAATACTGTTATTTCCTTTGTGCTGAATATTCCTCCAGAGTCACCATGTTGCCTCCCACTCCCTGTACTTAAGCACTGGCTAAATCCTCTTCTCAGATATACAACTGATTTGGGTTGATGTCTGCAACTGTTTTACTTGGATTTCTATGAACTTCTACTGTGCTAAAATGGCCCATTCCCGGCTTTCTGACACTCTGTACAGACGGAGTTCATATACACTATAGCCAGCACTCTACTCATATTGTCTCTTCTCTCAACCATATTTCACTTGTAGAGACTACACTTAAAATTCCCCTTCCCATGTCCTCATTACTTCCACCTTCTTGTCTTGTGTTACAAGTTTTTAACCAGGTATAATAAGTGGGAGCTGAACAACGAGAACACATGGACACAGGGAGAGAAACAACACACACTGGGGCCTGTTGCGGGGTGGGGTGGGGGAGGGAGAGCATTAGGAAAAATAGCTCATGCATGCTGGGCTTAATACCTAGGTGATGGGTTGATAGGCGCAGGAAACTACCACGGCACACGTTTACCTCTTTAACAAACCTGCACATCCTGCACATGTACCCCAGAACTTAAAAATAAAAATTAGAAAAAAAGAGAGAAGTCTTCACAACAATGTGAATATACTTAACACTACTAAAATGTACAATTAAAAATGTTTGAGATGGTAAACTTATGTTATGTGTTTTAAACGACAATTTAAAAAAAGATTTTTCAAAAAGAAACTGGTATTGATCGGGAAAAAGGAAAGAGAAAAGAGGAGAAGACATAATGACGGCTACCATGAAAAAGCAACAGATAGATGTTGGGGTCGCCCAATTTTTTATCTAAAACAGAGCTAGCTTTTGTGAATCAAGGGACAGACCATGAGAGTTGAAAGTAAAGAAAAGGAAAATATTCCCGGCCGGGTGCGGTGGCTCGCGCCTGTAATCCCAGCACTTTGGGAGGCCGAGGCGGGTGGATCACGAGGTCAGGAGATTAAGACCATCCTGGCTAACACGGTGAAACCCTGTTTCTACTAAAAATAGAAAAAAATTAGCCGGGCGGGGTGGTGGGCGCCTCTAGTCCCAGCTACTCGGAAGGCTGAGGCAGGAGAATGGCGTGAACCCGGGAGGCGGAGCTTGCGGTGAGCAGAGATCGCGCCACTGCACTCCAGTCTGGGCAACAGAGCGAGACTCCATCTTAAAACAACAACGACAACAACCAAAAAAAAAAAAGGAAAGAAAAGAAAAAAAGAAAAGGATCTTCCTAAATACTTGTAGTTGAGGATAACAGAGGTAAGTCATTAGAGATGTCTTTCAATCTAGTTCCAAAGATGTGGTAGTTAATGGAAAGTCCCTCAGATTCCAGCAATAAATTGATTGCCAGTCATCAATTTCAGTGTCACTGTGAATTTTCATCTTCTTCTCACCTTCATAAGTATTTTTGTATGGAGACATAACAGAACTGTATTAGAAACTACTAACAAGGTGCTGTTTTAGAAGACCATTTAAAGGGAAGTTCATTAAATAAATATATTTAAAGTCAATTTTTCATATGTGTTGAAAAGTTTTTACCTAGGGAAAAGAAAAGAAAAGAAAGGAAGTAGCAGCTTAATGCCAAGTCCCTGAAAATTTTAGAAACTGATTAGAAAGGGAGAAGAAGCCATGAAATATCAAGATGGGAAGTGAGAGGTTCCAGGCATTTTCAAATTTAAAGCACAGCTTAATAACATAAGAAAAGAAGACATTATGAAAAGCCATCCTGGTAAGCTGGTTGCAAAAAAAAAATGTTTTTACTTAAGGAAATAACTGTCTTAGTACTGGCCTAATGAGGGATAGATTGTTCATTAGCATATAGCCTACATTCTGGCACAGTTTCTAGCTGTGCAGGAAACACAAAGAAGAGAGAAAGCTAAGCCTATTCGCTGGAATCATCATTTGGGCATAAAGCTTATGGATTCCAGAAAAAAAAATCCCTCATTCCACAAATATTTGCTGTATACATAGAACCTGGTTAAGTCCCTTAGATGAGCAGAACAAGCAGCTGCGTTTATGTGGTGTGATAACAGAGAATTTCAAAGCTTCATATATTACTCAAAGGTCCTCTCTACACCAAAGACAGTGCTGCCATTAATGCCAATCTTCCCCGTTAGCACTATGCTTTTCTCATATTAACTAGGTGCTAGCTTCAGAGGCAGGAAGAAGGAATCCAATCTAAAGGTAAATTACAGTAGGAGGAAACATTTAAATTACATTTATTTTATTTAACTTGGTTTTACTGTATTCCTACTATATAAAACCACCATGCTAGGTACTATGAAATAGGCAAAGAACAGGTACTGTTATAGCCCTCAAGAAAGCTTTATAGTGGAGGGGAAAACATCTTAGACCAAGAGCCTAAGGTAGAAAACAAAAATAAGGGGCAGTTGAGAGTGAACTAAATATGAGAGAAGCCAATCTTAGAGTTTAGCCAGTGTTGCTATCCCATCACTTTGAACTACTGTTTCAGCAGCGAGGACATTCTCAGAGACTTGTTCTAATCTGCTAACTACAGAAAGGGCTACACAAAGGGATTGCATTTAAATTCAATTCCAGCGGTTTCACACACCTGAATGAAAGTTTAAGGGTTCTGAGAATGTCAGATCCTGGATAGTTCACACTGGAAAGCGGGAATAGCCCCTGACATAAGAAAATTGCATCAATTTATCCATTTTTCAGGAACACAGATCTGCTTAACACACTTGTCTTTAAGTGCAAAAGAATGTAGTAAAGGCTTTAAAATAATGCCAAGTTATATGAATGGTCTTCGGGACAAATAAACACTACTATCCATTACCTGATAAATTGATTCATTTGGGATTTCCTGCATGCCAATCATTACTTTAAGAACTGGGGCCAGGCATGGTGGCTCACACCTGTAATCCCAGCATTTTGGGAGGCTGAGGCGGGCGGATCACGAGGTCAGGAGATTGAGACCATCCTGGCTGACGTGGTGAAACCCCATCTCTACTAAAAATACAAAAAAATTAGCCGGGCATGGTGGCGGGCGCCTGTAGTCCCAGCTACTCAGGAGGCTGAGGCAGGAGAATGGCGTGAACCCAGGAGGCAGAGCTTGCAGTGAGCAGAGATCGCTCTGCAGTGACCAGGCTGGAGCCTGGGTGACGGAGCAAGACTCCGTCTCAAAAAAAAAAGAACTGGGTATATATGTAAAGTGGTATACAAGCATTCAGTCTAGACGACCAAACCCCAACCATTCCAAAAGGACCTTCAAAATGCTTTGTCAGCCATGTGCCTTGTCCTTATAGGGGTGCATTAAAGCTAAAACTGTCTACCTCTCCATGATTTGGGCCTATTCAGTCTTTGACCTTTAATTTTTTTGTATTGGCAGTGACATTAAGGATTCTTCAAGATATTCACTTGAGACTACCTGTGTTATTAGAAACCATTACAGTCAGAAAATTAGAATTCATTAACAGGAAGATAATGTGCTTGCTACTATGATATATGGGACTATATTTATCCTGCACAGTGTAACATATCTGTTTCATCAGTGCAGGAACAGGATGATCTTTCATCTGGATGAAATAGCCTTGAAAGCTTCGTCACCGCAGTGCAGCAAGAAGCTACTAAAATGGTTCTTCCTAGCCTCTTTCTGCTGATTAAAAAAAAAAAAAGACCGCACCACCACCCAAGGGCTTCAATGCAGTTGCTATGGCAACACTATATCTGAGTCAGAACTATTAACAATCACCATGGCAACAAGTGTCTCACTTGCCATTTCCAGAAATTCATTGCGTTTGGACTAGAATCATCACACCATGAAAAAAGAGGTGGAGTTTTCCTCTCACTAGGAAACAGAAATACTTTCTCCAAATTACTTATCCCAAAAATGTTCTAAATAAAATAAAATTAAAGGACTTATAAAGGAATCATGCTGTCATAAATTGATTATCCTTTTTTCTGAAATATTAAGTTTGATGAAAAAATGACAAAATGTTAATTGATATGGTAGATTTATTTTTTCCCAATATGATAAAATATTTGGTATGAATAACATTATCTCCTATTTTATAAATTCCAATAACTGTATGTTTTATCTCTCTTGCCTGGCCCTTTTTTTCTCTGCTTAATTTTCCTTCTTTCACTCTGTCAGACACCCTCCTGAATATTTAGCAGAATAGAATTCTTTAGAGATTTGCGAATCACACTTGTCAAGTTAGAGGCAACGGAAAGCATCACACATATTTCTGGAATTGTACTAATAATGGGGTGTGTGGCACTCTGCGGGAAGTAGTCATGGTGGAGCTTGAGGGCCCATTTTATTTCCCTTCTTACTTAAACACAAGATGGTAGAAATGGACAGTGTCCAGATTTTCATCCAGATTGTGACCTCCCCAAAGGACTGTACACTAAAGCAGAATTAAGACACCGCACCGCCAGTCTCTAAGACCTACTGGCTCATCTTTGCTCTTGTGTCATCCTCCCTCCCTAGACGTCCCAAGGCACCTCTGCACCCCCTGATTCTAGCGCCCTCATCATACTGTGTCATGTCACACAATGACATTTTCTTGGGATTTTTCTCCTGGATCAGAGTTTCTAGGGCCAAGTAAGTTTGCCTGATAGCTTTCAGAATAGGTTCTCACATAAATTGACAATAAAAAGGTGCAAAAAGAAAACAAACCTTCATGGAACAAAAGCCAAGTTAAATCAAACTACAGATTTATCTCTTTCTTTTCTAAGTATCTTGCTTAGAGAAAACCAGGATTCTGTGTTCTTAAATGTCCTTTCTTCCGTCAGAGCTCACCCCTAGCAGCACGAAGGCAGGCTCCAGAACAAGCAAACTTCAGTGCAGGGAACGCCACTTCAGCAGTGATGGGAGAAGGGAAATGGAAATGACCTTTATTTTTCACTGTGAACCTAGGTTATTGGGCTCTTCCTGCCCCGTGTTTGTTTCAAATAGAAGTAGGTGATGGGGAGAAGTGGACACAATTTATGTGTCTCACTGATCCAATGTAAAAAGGAATCCTCCAACTTGCTGTTGAGAGGTAAAAATGATTCCAATGTCAGGATGATATTATACAGAGATCTGAGGACTCTCCTGTAGGCCAGGGCCAACCGTAATTCAGAAAAAAAGAAAAAAATGGGAAGGGTCTCATTTTATAAAGAACCCAAGTCCGAGTCTCCCACAGTGCTGCCCTGTCCCTGAACTACCCAAGAAAATGGGAACTAAATTTTCTCCAGAAGCTGGAAGTGACATTGGAATGCTCACTTTTACAAAGTTTTCTCTGAAATTCTATAATATATCTACAGGCTGCTTACTTGTTGACTTTTCAGTAAATATTTTTCCATGTCTTGAATGAAATCAAACTGATGGATTTCATTTTTCCAGAGGTCCCTCTTGGGGGAAAAAAGACTGGGGTCTTCATGACACGATGTGGATAGTCCAGGTAAAGTGTACACCTACTTAGTAATCTATGTAAAGCACTTCAGCTGAGACCCTCATGCTCTGATGGGCATTTGCCATGGCTATTTGTGTACCAAACTGTAAGTAAATAGCAGCAGCACTAGGTCTGGATTCCAATCCTTCTTCCTCCCTTTACTAGCTGTGAGACAATAAGTAAGTGACTTGATCACACTGTACCACAGTTTTTCATCTGTGAGATAGCACTAACAATAATACTTAGTCCATAGACTTATTTTGATGATTACATCAACTAGTATATATGAAGCACCTATTCAAAAAACTATTATTACATTACTGTTGGATTCAATTTGGCTATATACTTCTTACTTGCTACTCAGAGAGATATAAAATATTTTTTGTCTTAAAGATTGCTTATAATTTTACACATTCCTCTCTTCACTCATTCAGCAAACATTTATCTCTGAAAAGCAGAGACAAGATGTAGTCCTTGCCTCGTAGCAGTTATAATTTACTAATGTTAAAAGGACTAGCAGGGAAGGGAAAGCATTGCAAATGATATTTCAGTTTCAGAACCAAACAAGAGATTTTTCCCAAATGGGTGCAGTGACCAGGCATTTATTTTCTAGTGTGATCTGCTCTCCTTCTCTAACACCACTTTCAATAGGTAAATATACCTACAGGCTTTTGTACTCCATTTGTGAAGCAATAGTATAGATTGTCCCAATACTGCCATTAAAATTGTCTAGTATAAAGTGTGTGCTACTCTTGGCTATAAAAATAAAAGTTCCCTAAAGACTGGAACTTGGCAAACATTGTTTGATTAAGTTGGGCTATTTTTATTTTATGCTCAGAGGAAGGCAACATGCCCTAGTGAATCAAGCTGTTTTGAAGTTCGATGAGACTTCCTATTCCAACTCTGACTTTAAGAGACATATGTGGAAGGTTACTTTGTTTCTCCCCATTTGAAAACAAAGGATAACCTAAAACTTAAAGTATAATAAAAAAAAAAACAAATTGAAATTTCACAAAAACCTGTCCCAACTCTATAACAAAATGCTGAATTCAGATTTTTTGTACATATAATATAAATAAAAATACATTACGTGGTTAAAAAAAAGAAAACAAAGGAGAATAGTTTGTCTCCTATATTTTATTACAGTGAAGGTAGTAAAAGGTTTAAATGTTATCATAAACCCTACTTTTTTTGTTTTTTGTGTTTATTTTATTTTTTATTTCCAACTTTTATTTTAAGTGCATGTGCAGGATGTGCAGGTTTGTTACACAGAAAAACGTGTTATGATGGTATGCTGCACAGGTCATCCCATCACCCAGGTATTAAGCCCAGCATCCATTAGCTATTCTTCCTGATCCTCTCCTTCCTCCCACACCCCACCCTCTGACAGTTCCCAATGTGTTGTTCCCCCTCGTGTGTCCATGTGTTCGCATCATTTAGCTCCCACTTTTAAGTGAGAACATGCAGTGTTTGGTTTGCTGTTCCTGCATTAGTTTGCTGAGGATAATGGCCTCCAGCTCCATCCATGTCCCTGCAAAGAACATGATCTTATTCCTTTTTATGGCTGCATAATATTCCATGGTGTATATGTACCACATTTTCTTTATCCAGTCTGTCACTGATGGGCATTTAGTTTGATTACATGTCTTTGCTATTGTGAATAGTGCTGCAATGAACATACATGTACAAGTGTCTTTATAATAGAATGATTTATATTTCTTTGCATATATACCCAGTAATGGGATTTCTGGGTCAAATGGTATTTCTGTCTCTAGGTCTTTGAGAAATCACCACACTGTCTTCCACAATGATTGAACTAAT
Source organism: Gorilla gorilla gorilla (assembly GCF_029281585.2). Taxonomy (NCBI): domain Eukaryota; kingdom Metazoa; phylum Chordata; class Mammalia; order Primates; family Hominidae; genus Gorilla; species Gorilla gorilla. The sequence continues at coordinate 126,143,791 of NC_086017.1, read as the reverse complement.
ATATACTTCCACCAACAGGGTGAAGGCATTCCTTTTTCTCTGCAACCTTGCCAGCATCTGGAATTTTTTGACTTTTTAATAATTGCCATTCTAACTGGTGTGACATGGTATCTCATACTGGTTTTATTTCTCTAATGATCAGTAATGTTGAGCTTTTTTTATATATATCTTGGCCATATGTATGTCTTCTTTTGAGAAATGTCTGTTCATGTTCTTTGTCTACTTTTTAAGGTTTTTTTCTTGTAAATTTATTTAAGTTCCTTATAGATATTGGATATTAGACCTTTGTCAGATGCATAGATTGCAGAAATTTTCTCCCATTCTATATGTTGTCTGTTTACTCTGTTGATAGTTTCTTTTGCTATGCAGAAGCTTTTTAGTTTAATTAGATCCCATTTGTCAATTTTTACTTTTGTTGCAATTACTTTCAGCATCTTCGTCATGAAATCTTTGCCATGCGTATGTCCTGAATGGTATTGCCTAGATTTTCTTCCAGTGTTTTTATAGTTTTGGGTTTTAAATTTAAGTCTTTGATCTAGCTTGTCAGGAAGGGGTCCAGTTTCAGTTTTCTGTACATGGCTAGCCAGTTCTCCCAGCACCATTTATTAAATAGGGAATCCTTACCCCATTGCTTTTGTCAGGTTTGTTGAAAATCAGATGGTTGTAGGTGTGCAGTCTTATTTCTGGGTTCTCTATTCTGAATCCTAATTCTTTCTCATGCTGTCTCAGAATGTCAACTTGGAAAAAATACCACTTTTACTGCTTTCTTATTCCACAGAATAAGAGCAAGCAAATATAACTAATTTAGCTGATTTAGCCACATGCAAATAGACCTAATAAATATCAGGGATTAGACTTATCGGCAAACGGCCCTTCTAAAAGGATCAGACATGCTTGGCCACAAGAAAGAATAAGTGAATAGAGAGGAATCCTCATCTCCTGGGCTCCAGTTCAAACATTTTGTTTTGTTATTTGTACATCACTATCAATTTTTCACAAATTTCCTCCTCACAGCAATTTACAACTTTAGGAAGGAAATTGCTTTGTGATACACTTGACTTCCATTGCTGCTTTCAGGGAAACTAATGGAAAACAGCACACAGATGTTTATCTTCTCTTTGCCACTCCCCTACACACACACACACACACACACACACACACACACCCCTACCTATGGCTAAAGTCAGCCCTAGTCCTCTTTGGCAGAGGCCATCCTGGATAAAATCAGCTACACCACTGGCCTTAAGAAGCAGTGACACCATCTAGGTCTAGCCTGAGCTGTGAAATCAGCTGCTTACTGAAGGTGAACAGTAATTCTCAAAGAAAAGAATTCTATTTTTCTCTACAAAGTCTTCCCATCCATCTTCTTTTCTTTTTTTTTTTTAAGAGGGTGTCTTGCTCTGTTGCTCAGGCAAGGGCGCAGTGGCACAATCTTGGCTCACTACAGCCTCAACTTCCTGTGCTCAAGTGATCTTCCCACCTCAGCCTCCCAAGTAGCTGGGAGATAGCACTGTGAGCTATCCACAAGCATGTTCTACCACACTAGGATAAATTTTTTTTAATTTTTTTTGTAGAGATGGGTCTTGCTATGTTGCCCAGGCTGGTACTGAACTCCTAGGCTCAAGTGACCCTCCCACCTTGGCCTCCGAAAGTGCTGGATTACAGGCATGAGCCACCACATCCAGCCCCTATCGTCTTTCTCATAGAACTTTCTAGTTTGGCGACTTCTTCAAAGAAGTTATGTGCTCTCTGTGGGCAGAAACAGTACCTTATGTTTGACTCCCTGCAGCAGCTAAGACAAAAAATTTGTAAATCCTAGTTAAGAAATATTTTTATATTAGAGTTCTGTAAAGACAAAAAAATTAAAAAACACAATTACTTTTGCACTAGCCTAACTCCCTGGTTGCTGCTTGGATATTGACAAGGAAAACCATTCTCCCTGGGCACAGTAGGTGCAGTTTTCTTTGCAAACTTCCCTGATTATAGATTACATTTTGGGTATGCATTGAATCAAGATTTCATTAGTGATTTTTATCTTATGTATTGGGCCTTGTTTAGGCCAAAAAGCATGGATGGCTCAACTCCATCCTAATTAATCAAAAAGTGAGAAGATGAAGCAGAGAAAGATCTAGAAACATGGGCAGAAACCACTATTTTGAGATCTTAAGATTATCCTTATGATTTACACAGTCTGAATATTATAATTCTATATTCCAATTGACCTTCTTACTACCAAAGATCTACCCCAAACATGGTGGTTTCTCTGACCCTTTGCTCTGGTGAGAAGTAGTTATTTGCAGCATTTTAAGTAGAATTTAAAAACTGTATTAATTAAGGTTCTTTGGTTGCTAGCAACAGAAGCAAGCCTACTTAATTTGAGCAAGAATTGTATTATTAGGAAGCTATGGGACAATGTACATGATCATAAAGAAGACTGAAGAAACCATCAAGAGCCAGGTACCTTCCAAAGTCTCAGCAGTATCTCCGTGGACATCCTCTCCTAGAATGATTGGACTCTGCCTTTTGTTTTGTTTTCTAGGAGAGCGATTAGCTAAGTTTAGGGCACATGCTCATTGCTTGCCTGTCATGGAGCTGTAAGAAAGAGTATCTGACAGAAAGAACCTCAGGGAAGCCCATACTTCCAAAGAGACGAGACAGGTACCTGAATTTGCCAATACCAACACTGTACTCAATGCAAGGAGAAGATCCGGACTCCCTCCTACCCACAAAATGGCAAAAAGCTTCAAGAAATTTGGAAAAGGATATTGAGTGCCTCCAAAAAATAAATATTTACTACCACCATCATTCTCTTTTACCTTCTGCTATAGAGGCATTATTGATTTAGTCTCTCCAAGTCTGTTAGCCCTTAATTTTAAAAGTGGGGAAATTATGCGTGTCTGTTGTTTACAACCTTGCTAATAAACTTATCCCATCAGTTAGCCTAATTTTCCCAGGATATTGCACTCATAAAGGTTTCTAAAATAAAATTGCTGCCTATTCTTCTCTGTCTCTATTTAGCACAGCATGTAATCCAGGTGCTCAGTTTAGCAACATTTTGCAACATTGATACTATCCCCATCTGATTTGCTGAGAAGATGAATATAAACAAAATGACACTGGTGGCTTTTCATATTTTCCCAGCTTAACAAAGGAAGAAGGATTCTGTAAAACTAACATACAGTTGGATTGGAATAAGCAGCTAAAGCAACTGGCTGTGCAAGGTTTATAATGTCTGAACTCCCACCAAGCTGCTATCATCTCTCCATATGTCTCCTGGTCATTGGGAGCCAAGTTTAGGATTTATAAAAAATCAGGGCAATGCCTTTTCTGGTCATGGTACCTGTAAGTGAGCAAATGATTAAGATGACCTACTACTTACTAAATCAGCATGTTTAGTAGCTGTCATCCAAAAGCATGCCAGAGAGCCAAGACAGTATTTGCATTCATACAAGGCCTTAAAAGAAAGATTCTGCATGTCCATATTCTGCTATTCCTCTCCAATATTTACACATTATACTATGACAACATAATGTATATTTACTCTGATTACTAGGTCATTTTCACTTCCCAGCTATTTGGCTGATAATTGCTATTCACTGTGTTCCTAAATGCTAAATGACGAACACGCCGGTGCTGATGGAAGTTGTATGTGCCATTTTAGAGCCATGCCAGGAAGAGAAGCTGGGCATAGGGTGCCAACTGCAAAGCCTTACATTTTACTGACCAAAGCATAGGCCCTCATTTATCCATTCAACATTTCCGAAGTTGTAGCTGCAGTTATATATTTAAATCATTGAAATAATAATTTTGTGATTTATTATGCTGTTGGTTAGCCAACAAAGTCCAAAAGATACCGAATTATCTATGTTTTAATTGCTTCCCTACAATGAATACGCAATCCTGATCATTGCCCACTCCTTTTTCTTGGTTGTAAATTTATAGGCCAAAAATTTGGTTATCATTCATGTTGGTTTTAAATTACTTCAGATGTCTGTACCAGCTATAGGAACACACTGCTACCCTTTAAGATATGGCATTTCCTGCCTAGTAAAAACCCTTTGAAAAACTATGCCTCCTAAACTCCAATTTTAGGTGCATCCTATCTGTAACTTTCCAGGCCTAAGCAAAAAAAAAAAAAAAAAAAAGGAGGGAGATAAAAGCTGAGGATATCATGCTTGGCTTTGTTTCCTGAGGTTTGAGGTGAAGATCAGTAAGAGCGCTGGCATTACCTAATGAGTTTCATCCGTTCTGGTTTCAGGAGAATATAAGTTCAGACGTAGATTTGCAGAGTCATGTGGAATAAAGAAGTCAGAGACTAAGGAGTTGAAGCAGAGAGATGAAATCAGGTTCCTCTGTTAATAAAGCTCTATGCTCACTTGTTTTGCTGTAGCCTTCCTTTCCATTCAGAGTGTTTTACCGACAAGAGGACCAGCACATAAAGGCAGGCAGGAGAGAGGGGACCACAGCCAGGCTTGATGTTCTGAAAGTTTGCTCAAGGTAGGCTACAGAATGAATAATTAGACCCAGTGCTTGTCCCAGGGGTTTACAATTTAAATTAGGCAATCATTGCTGGGAGTTAATTACAGGTGTCTCATCAAAACCTACAGTGAAGTTTGGGAGTTTCTGATTATGGCTATAGAGATACCTTGGAAGCAAGGAAAATATAAAATGTTTTAAAGACACAGAAGAAATGAGAGAGAGTAAACAATTGTTTTAAAAGAGTGACGAATTCAAGAATAAGTATTATGTTACCCATATATTTTGAAAAGTTAAAAAACAAGGAATGCCACTACTAGTGACAACAACAACAAAAGCTATTGTACAGCACTATCTTTTACAACTTCCTCATTTTGCCCATGCTTTCCACTTTCGAGTTAATTCTTTCAACAGGATTGTTTTATTTTGACATACAGATTATAATTACAAGATAGCATCCACCACCATTCACTCTGTTTTGGACTCCAAATATTTCTGGTGGGTTTGAGTTTAACCCTTTGTTCACCTTTGTTGTTGTTGGTCTGTCAGTTTAAAACATCATGGAAAGATAACTGGCCTTTAGTAAGAACATATGATTTCCATTCTTTTCTTACAAACTAAGCAAGACATTAACCCCCTCGGGCCTTAGCATCTTCATTTGTAGGACAACATCCACCATATCTAGTTTAGGATTATTTCAGGAATCAAAAGAGATGAAAATAAAATATACTTTTGCAAAGCATAGGCTCAATGGGAGTTGATACTTTTTAACATATTTTTCTGATTTTAGACAATTTGGACTGACAGCTGTAACTCATGGCTAAAAAGCCCAATTCCTCATTTCTGTGTAGCTGTTTACTTGAGACAACTTCCCTCCACTAAGGTGCCAGCACCTCCCACATTCCTCTCTTGATTTCTGATTCCCTAAATCTAGAAAATACATGGGAAATGGCTGAGTATATTCCCAGCATATACTGCTACCAAGATTCTTTCTTCCTTCCTTTAAGGATTACATCTTCCAAGATGGAATGTGCCACATTAGTCTACATACACAAATACTTCCTATTCTGATGTTTCATTGATTTCTGGATGCTATCTCAGAATGGCTGTGGAAGAACTGCTGGGATATTGTGACGTCAATCAAAACACCACAAAAAGCAGCATGCCATCATGGATACAATACCTTCGATGTATGACAGGCACAGATTCTGGTAATTGATGGGTATTTTACTTCAGGACTTCTCTTGTCTGGTTCAGCCATCATGTTTGTCGGTTGGTTGGTTGGTTGGTTGGTTGGTTGGTTGGTTGGTTGGTTTTTCTCAATCTGGTTCCATCTGCATTATAAGTCCTAGATAGTATTCCCAGACATAAGCATTAAAAAGTTTATTAGTCTCAGTGTGTGCTTGAGCTGTGTCTTCATCCTTTCCTGTGCACTCAGTATTTTATCATCAAATTAGGAGATGTGATATTTTAATTAACAAGCAAAAGTCTTGCATATTGACCAAGAAGGGTATTTTATCCATTGATTTTCATCCTAACATAATTGGATCTGTAATGACACAGCCTCTTTGTCCATGAACATCCTACATGATACCTGGACAGTATAGCTAAAGACACTCTTGGAGTGGTAGATAAAAGAGTAGAGCAAACATGGGATTCTTAGCAACTGCCCATAAACCCCTAATGCAGCACCCTGTGCTAAACTCCTGGCTCATATTCTAGAATGAGCCAGTCAGAGTGCCCTCTGACTGTAATACCTGTATCTGTTTTCCACATGTATCTCATCTACCAGATTTTCTGGTCTGAAAGAGGAATTTTAGAATAATAAAAGCAGTGAATGGTGAAAGGTCTGATAATTATGCAGAAGACAGGATGGATGGTGGCAGAGAGCCAGCACAGGATGAGGCCTTGTGAGCACTTCTATCTTTGCTTGAGTAGCGGAAAGAGTTCAATCGCATTCATCAAAGATTAAAGTGCTTTGAGCTGCCCCTCCAGAGCACTTGGAAAGAGTCATTGCCTTCTTCTCTCTCATCTAGAAACAGATTAAGTTTTTCCATCTTTTCCATCCATCTATTAATCGTCTACATCTGGTACAGTTTTTACAACTTTTCACCAGTGCTTCCTCTTTAAAAAGCATTGGTCATTCTGAGACAACCATTTTTCTTTCTCTGAGGAAGCTTTGGGACGCTTTAGGGTGAGAGTGACGATAGAGTCCATCTGTGAAAAATGTGAAGATAAGTTTTGTTTTCAGAATCCCTGGTTTCCTGTTCATATATCTGTATAAATGGTTCTGAAAATTAAATAGAATGAGTTGTGGGAGCAAACCTGAGTCATTCAACCCTGAGAGAAAGTGTGAGCCTGGATTAAGTTCAACTCAATTCAACAAGTATTGATTGACTGTCCATGATGTGCTATCACAGGGTTAGCAGGCTGAAAAGCAGAAACCCTACAGAGAGGAAACTGATTAAGGCTCTTTTGTCTGTTGTACTTGGTGTTATCTGTTATACCTGAATCTTGACTAACAACTTAACTCATGAATTAGAGGAAGTTTTTTGTGAGTTTCACTTTACAGTATCCATTCCTCCTATCCTTTCTAATAGGATACTGCTTTTCCTCAAGAAACATCCCCTCACTTTCCTTCCATGACATCCAGATAAAATGGATTCCATCTCCAGTAACAAAGGAAGGTGTGTACCCAGGCTAAGGTGATCAATGTAACATCCTCCTCTGGGTACAATGAATGGTTCCAGGAAGAGCACATAATGATATTAGAGCTGATCTAAGCTAATCCTGAGAATATATTCCAGAGTCACCACAAGAGAGACACGCAATCTATGATAGAGTTTCTGAAAGCATAGATTAAGGGCCTGAAGCTGCTGGCAACCATATTGCCCGAAAAGAAAGAGCCTCCCTGAGAAAAGACTTAATGCAGAGACAAGCAAAGCCAAGTACTAAAAGACAAAATTGTAAGGACAGTTTTAGCCCCAACTTTTCTTTCTTTTCTTTTTTTTTTTTTTGGAAAGCAGAAAGAGGCTTTTTAAATTTATTTATTTATTTATTTATTTAATGTTACTTTAAGTTCTGGGATACATATGCAGAATGTGCAAGTTGGTTACATAGGTATATGTGTGCCATGGTGTTTTGTTGCATCTATTGACCCATCCCCTAAGTTCCCTCCACTCACCACCCCACCTCCAACAGGCCCTGAAGTACGTTACTCCCCTCCCTGTGTCCATGTGTTCTCATTGTTCAACTCCCAATTATGAGTGAGAACATGCAGTATTTGGTTTTCTGTTCCTGTGTTAGTTTGTTGAGGATGATGGCTTCCAGCTTCATCTATGTCCCTGGAAAGGACATGATCTCATTCCTTTTTATGGCTGTGTAGCATTCCATGGTACCTATCTATGTACCACATTTTCTTTATCCAGTCCATCATTGATGGGCATTTGGGTTGGTTTCATGACTTTGCTATTATAAATAGTGCTGCAATAAACATATGTATGCATGTGTCTTTATAATAGAATGATTTATATTCATTTGGGTATATACCCAGTAATGGAATTGCTGGGTCAAATGGTATTTCTTGTTCTAGATCCTTGAGGAATTGCCACACTGTCTTCCACAATGGTTGAATTAATTTACATTCCCACCAACAGTGTAAAAGCATTCATATTTCTCCACAGCCTTGCTAGCATCTATTGTTTCTTAACTTTTTAATAATTGCCATTCTGACTGGCATGAGATGGTATCTCATTGTGGTTTTGATTTGCATTTCTCTAATGATCAGTGATGTTGAGCTTTTTTTCATATGTTTGTTGGCCACGTGTATGTTTTCTTTTGAGAAGTGTCTGTTCATGTCCTTCACCCACTTTTTGATGGGGTTGTTTGTTTTTTTCTTGTAAATTTGTTCAAGGTCCTTGTAAATTCTGGATATCAGACCTTTGTCAGATGGGTAGATTGCAAAAAGTTCCTCCCATCCTGTAGGTTGCCTGTTCACTCTGATGATAGTTTCTTTTGCTGTGCAGAAGCTCTTTAGTTTAATTAGATCCCATTTCTCAATTTTGTCTATTGTTGCAATTACTTTTGGCATTTTCTTCACGAAGTCTTTGCCCATGCCTATGTCTAGAATGGTATTGCCTAGGTTTTCTTCTAGGGTTTTTATGGTTTTAGGTTTTACATTTAAGTTTTTATTCCATCTTGAGTTATTTTTGCATAAGATGTAAGGAAAGGGTCCAGTTTCAGTTTTCTGCATGTTGCTAGTCAGTTTTCCCAGCACCATTTGTTAAATAGGAGATCCATTCCCCCTTGCTTGTTTTTGTGAGGTCTGTCAAATATCAGATGGTTGTGGATGTGTGGTGTTATTTCTGAGATCTCTGTTCTGTTCCATTGGTCTATATGTCTGTTTTGGTACCAGTAACATGCTGCTTTTGGTACTGTAGCCTTGTAGTATAGTTTGAAGTCAGGTAGCATGATGCCTCCAGTTTTGTTCTTTTTGCTAAGGATTGTCTTGGCTATACAGGGTCTTCTTTTATTCTATATGAAATTTAAAGTAGTTTTTTTCTAATTCTGTGAAGAATATCAGCGGTAACTTGATGGGAATAGCACTGAATCTATAAATTACTTTGGGCAGTATGGCCATTTTCACTATATTGATTCTTCGTACCCATGAGGATAGAATGTTTTTCCATTTGTTTGTGTCCTCTCTTATTTCCTTGAGCAGTGATTTGTAATTCTCCTTGAAGAGGTCCTTCACATCCCTTGTTAGCTGTATTTCTAGGTATTTTATTCTCCTTGTAGCAATTGTGAATGAGAGTTCATTCACGATTTGGCTCTCTGCTTGTCTATTGTTGGTGTAAAGGAATGCTTGTGATTTTTGCACATATTTGGTTTTGTATCCTGAGACTTTGCTGAAGTTGCTTATCAGCTTAAGATGTTTTGGGGCTGAGATGATGGAATTTTCTAAATATAAAATCATGTCATTGGCAAACAGAGACAATTTAACTTCCTCTTTCCCTATTTGAATACCCTTTATTTCTTTTTCAGGCCTGATTGCCTTGGCCAGAACTTCCAATACTATGTTGAATAGGAGTGGTGAAAGGGCATTCTTGTCTTGTACTGGTTTCCTAAGGGAATGCTTCTGGCTTTTGCCCATTCAATATGATATTGGCTATAGGTTTGTCATAAATAGCTCCTACTATTTTGAGATATGTTCCATCAATACCTAGTTTATTGAGAGGGTTTATTTTCTGTTTGTTTTTTGAGATGGAGTATGATTCTGTGGCCCAGGCTAGAGTACAGTGGTGCAATCTCAGCTCACTGCAGCCTCCACCTCCTGGGTTCAAGGAATTCTCCTGCCTCAGCTCCGGAGTAGCTGGGGTTACAGGCATGTACCATCACACCCAGCTAATTTTTGTATTTTTAGTAGAGGCAATGTTTCACCACATTGACCAGGCTGGTGTCAAAATCCTGACCTCAAGTGATCCACCAGCCTTTGCCTCCCAAAGTGCTGGAATTACAGGTGTGAGCCACCACACCTGCCCAGTTGAGCGTTTTTAACATGAAGGGATGTTACATTTTATCAAAGGCTTTTTCTGCATCTATTGAGATAATCATGTGGTTTTTGTCTTTGGTTCTGTTTATGTGATGGATTACATTTATTGATTTGCAAATGTTGAACCAGCCTTGCATCACCAGGATGAAGCCGATTCGATCGTGCTGGGTAAGTTTTTTGATGTGCTGCTGGATTCGGTTTGCCAGTATTTTATTGAGGATTTTCGCATTGATGTTCATCAGGGATATTGGTCTGAATATTTCTTTTTTTGTTATGTCTCTGCCCGGTTTTGGTATCAGGATAATGCCGGCCTCATAAAATGAGCTAGAGAGGAGACCCTCCTTTTCATTTGTTTGGAATAGTTTCAGAGGAAGGAACTCCTCTTTGTACCTCTGTAGAATTTGGCTGTGGATCCGTCTAGTCTTGGGTTTTTTTTGGTTGGTTAGGTTATTAATTACTGCCTCAATTTCAGAACTTGTTATTGGTCTATTCAGGCATTCAACTTCTTCCAGGTTTAGTCTTGGGAGGATGAATGTGTCCAGGAATTTATCCATTTCTTCTAGATTTTCTAGTTTATTTGCATAAAGTTATTTATGGAATTCTCTGATGGTAGTTTGTATTTCATTGGGGTCAGTGGTGATATCCCATTTATCATTTTTTATTGCATCTATTTGAGTCTTCTCTCTTTTCTCCTTTATTAGTCTAGCTAGTAGTCTATGTATTTTGTTAAGTTTTTGAAAAAAAACAGCTCTTGGATTCACTGATTTTTTTTGGAGGGGTTTTCGTGTCTCTACCTCCTTCAATTCTGCTCTGATCTTAGTTATTTCTTGCCTTCTGCTAGTTTTTGGATTAGTTTGCTCTTGCCTCTCTAGCTCTTTTAATTGTGATGTTAGGGTGTCGATTTGAGATCTTTCTAGCTTTCTGGTGTGGACTTTTAGTGCTATAAATTTCCCTCTTAACATTGCTTTAGCTGTGTCCCAGAGATTCTGGTACATTGTGTCTTTGTCCTCACTGGTTTCAAAGAACTTCTTGATCTCTGCCTTAATTTCATTATTTACCTCGGAGTCATTCAGGAGCAGGTTGTTCAATTTTCATGTAATTGTGTGGTTTTGAGTGAGTTTCTTAATCCTGAGTTCTAATTTGATTGCACTGTAGTCTGAGATTGTTTGTCATGATTTCAGTTTTTTTGCATTTGCTGAGGAGTGTTTTACTTCCAATTATGTGGTCAATTTTAGAATAAATGCCATGTGGCACTGAGAAGAATGTATATTCTGTTGATTTGGGGTGGAGAGTTCTGTAGATGTCCATTACGTCCATTTGATCCAGAGCTGAGTTCAAGTCCTGAATATCCTTGTTAATTTTCTGTCTTGTTGATTTGTCTAATATTGACAGTGGGGTGTTAAAGTCTCCTTGTAGGTCTCTAAGAATTTGTTTTATGAATCTGGGTGCTCCTGTATTGGGTGCATATATATTTAGAATAGTTAGTTCTTTTTGTTGCATTGATGCCTTTACCATTATGTAATGCCCTTCTTCGTCTTTATGATCTCCGTTGGTTTTAAGTCTGTTTTGTCAGAGACTAGGATTGTAACTCTTGCTTTTTTTTTCCTTTCCATTTGCTTGGTAAATATTTTATTTTGAGCCTATGTGTGTCTTTGCAGGTGATATGGGTCTCCTGAATACAGCCCACTGATGGGTCTTGACTCTGCCCAATTTGCCAGTCTGTGTCTTTTAATTGAGACATTTAGTTCATTTACATTTAAGGTTAGTATTGTTATGTGTGACTTTGATCTTGTCATCGTGATGGTAGCTGGTTATTTTGCATACTAGTTGATGCAGTTTCTTCAATAGTGTCATTTGGTCTTTATATTTTGGTGCATTTTCGCAACGGCTGGTACCGGTATTTTTGTTTTGTTTTGTTTTGTTTTTCTATATTTAGTGCTTCTTTCAGGAGCTCTTACAAGGCAGGCCTGGTGATAACAAAATCCCTCAGCATTTGCTTGTCTGGAAATAATTTTATTTCTCCTTTGCTAATGAAGCTTAGTTTAGCTGGATATGAAATCCTGGGTTGAAAATTATTTTCTTTAAAAATGCTGAATATTGGCCCCCAATCTCTTCTGGCTTGTAGATTTTCTGCTGAGAGGTCCTCTGTTAGTCTGATGGGCTTCCCTTTGTAGGTGACCTGGCGTTTCTCTCTGGCTGCCCTTAACATTTTTTCCTTCATTTGGACGTTGGAGAATCTGATGATTACGTGTCTTGGGGTCGATCTTCTTGCGGAGTATCTTAGTGGTGTTCTCTGTATTGGTGTTCTCTGTATTTCCTGAATTTGCACGTTGGCCTGTCTTGATAGGTTGGGGAAGTTCTCTTGGATAATATCCTGAAGTGTGGTTTTCAGCTTGTTTCTATTCTCCCTGTCTCCTTCAGTTACTCCAGTCAATCATAGGTTCAGTCTTTTTATGAAGCCTCCCATATCTCTTGGAGGCTTTGTTCGTTCCTTTTCATTCCTTTGTCTCTAATCTTGTCTGCATGCCTTACTTCAGCAAGGTGGTCTTCAAACTCTGATATCCTTTCTCCTGCTTGGTCTACTTGGCTGTTGATACTTGTGTATGCTTCACAAAGTTTTTGTATTGTGCTTTTCAGCTCCATCAGTTTATTTATGTTCCTCTCTAAGCTGGTTATTCCAGTTAGCAGCTTCTCTAACCTTTTATCAAGGTTCTTAGCTTCTTTGCATTGGGTTAGAACATGCTCCTTTAGCGCAGCAGAGTTTTTTATTACCCATTTTCCGAAGACTACTTCTGTCAGTTCGTCCATCTCATCCTCCGTCCAGTTCTGCACCCTTGCTGGAGAGGCCTTGCGATCATTTGGAGGAGAAAAGGCATTCTGGCCTTTTGGGTTTTCCGCATTTTTTCGTTGATTCTTTCTCATCTTTGTGAGTTTGTCTAGTTTCGCTCTTTGAGGCTGCTGACCCTTGGGTGGAGTTTTTGGGAGGATTTTTTGTTGTTGTTGATGCTGTTGTTGTTGTTGCTTTCTGTTTGTTTGTTTGCTTGTTTTTCTTTCAATGGTCAGGTCCCTCTTCTGCAGGGCTGTTGAGGTTTGCTGGGGGTTCACTTCAGGCCTTATTCATCTGGTTCGCTCCTGCGCCTGGAGATGTCAGTCAAGGAGGCTGGAGAACGGCAAAGATGGGTGGCGTGCTCCTTCTTCTCGGATCTCTGACCTGGAGGGGCACCAACCTGATGCCAGTATAATCGCTCCTGTATAGGGTGTCTGGCAACCCCTGTGGGAGAGTCTCACCCAGTTGGGTGGCGCGGGGAACAGGACCTGTTTAAGGAAGTACTTTGACTGTCCCTTGGTGGAGGGGGTGTGCTTCACTGCGGCGAAACCCACTCATCTGGTCCGCCCTGATTCCTCAGAACTGCCAAGAGGAAAGGCTAAGTCTGCTTGTCTGCAGATACTATGGCTACTTCTCCCGCTAGGGGCTCTGGCCCAGGGAGATCTGTGTCCTGTCCCTGAGCCCCTGGCTGGAGTTGCTGGAGTTCCTGCAGGGAAGCCCCGCCCAGTGAGGAAGGATGTGTCAGGGTCACGCCTGAAGAGGCACTCTGCCGCTCTGCCTCAGTCGGCCACAGCCAGTGTGTTGGGCTGCGGGGGAAACCTCCTGGGGACCAAGCCGTCCAGCCTCCCTGGCTCCAGCAGGGGAAAAGCGCAGCCTGTAGCTATAGAGATGGATGCCGCCCCTCCCCGCCTCAAATCCCCCTGCGTGTTAGGCAGTTATGAGTCCCAGTGCTGGCTGCGGCCCCTCCCACAAGGAGCTGAAAGAGCTTAGACAGCAGTCAGCTGCAGCTGTGGTGCTGGTCGACCCTCCCCCTGGGAGCTCCGCCGACTTAGGCAGATTCTAGCTGAGAGGCTGTTGAGAATCTGCACGGCTCTGGGGTTGGGACCCCAGGCCCCGGTGGCATGGGTTCGCGAGTGGGATCTTTCGCTCTATGGGTTGCACCCTTCCGTGGAAAAAGCGCGGTTTCCCCAGCTGGGTAGCACGCCTACCTTGGCTGGGGGGTGGGGACTCCTCTGCCCCGTGTGGCTCTCAGGAGGGCCGCCACACCATATTGCTCTTCCTTTCTCTCCATGGATCACGTCACCCGCCTAGTCAGTTCTGATGAGAGAACCTGGATACCTTGTTGCAGGTGAAGGATTCAGATGCTAATTATGGTTCTTTTCGATGGGCTCCACTGACCACCGCTGTTTCTAGTTGGCCATCTTGGCCCCACTCCTCCAGATCCAGCTTTTCCTGAAGTCATTTCCCTTGGAATTCCCAGTTAGTTGAGCCAGTAAATTCCCCGTTTTTCTTAACCCGACTGGAATTGAATTTATTGTCACTTGCAACTCAAAGATTCCTGGAAAACTTATCCTATTTGGTGAATCATCCCAAAGGATACTAACTTTCCTTTTTAACCTTAATTAACTGACAGAAAATGTAATAATTCAGAAATCACATTTATGACTTTTACATGTGATTTTACGAGCATATAATTTATCTCAATATGCTTTACTATTGGGAAGAAACCCACAAGTAGATAATGTGTGGATTCATTTGTTAATTTAGAGTGAAAGGAATACTATGTGTAAAACTGTTGATAACAATTCATGGGGAATAAGAATGAGCATTACGGTATGTTTATTAATTAGCACATTCACCAATGGTTTTTTTCAATCCCTTTTACCTGACATCTCCTTAGAATACAAGCACATGTGGGTACTCACCTCTCCCCCAGGTGTACGCAGTAAGGGATTAATCAGAATCCAAAAGAGATCAGTAATTCTACTCATCTGGCCTAAAAGATCCTGGGATACTATCAATCTCCTTTTGTAGTAGCATAAAGCCCACCATCTCAATAAATCTACTGTTCATTACAGAGTGTTTTCTATGTGCCAGCCACCATGCTGAGAGCTTGATATGCCAAACATTTCATCGAAACCTCACAAGACCCTATTATGAATCTTATTTATTACAGGTTAGGCAACTGAGCTTCCTGCAAATTAAGCATTTCACTAAGGTCAGCTAGAAATGGAGACCCGGATTTTTAATCATGCCCATATGATTTCAAAATCTGTGACCTCAGCCACTACATTATTTTTCAGTTCATCATTTTCTCACAATCCCATCCTTTGTCCACCATCATGATTACCAATTGAGCTCAACAGACTTTGGAGCCAACTAACTCAATTCAATTTCCTGAGGTTCTAGCCCTGTTCTTCCCCACACTGCCCTCTTTCCTCACCTCAGCGCCAGGATTCCCCAACTCCCCAGGTCTCCAGGATTCATCTCAGGAAGGAACTACCCAGGGAGATTAAGCCTCAGTGCGGGAAAAGGAAAAGAGAGCATACAAGGAATCCTCAAGTTCTTTTCAACTGATATGTCCTAAAATACATTCTTTAAACCATCTTCCTCCTTAAACCAACTTCTCCTCCAAAACAGGTAGCAAATCTCAAGTTACTGGGACAGCCTCCTCAAATGTGATATCCAATGAATTGCTAACTTCTTCAGATTCCTCCTTCAAGATTATTCCTTTCTAATTCTACTTACAATATTTATTGTATTACCTTCTCTCCCTATTGTAAGTTCTTCCTACCCTGTTTCTCTGTCTCTGATTTCTCACTTTCTGTTTCCTCTTGGAGAGTAAACTAAAAGCTCCTTTTTATCACATTACTTACCAGCTCAAAAATTTTATCTGCTCCCATTATTTGCTGAGTAGGCTCAAAAATTTTAACATAGCTTCTAAGGACTTGCATGAACTGGTCTCTGCCTACATTTCCCTCCCTTTATCCTTCCACTTTCTACATGTGCTATTCTAAAGTATCCTGGTTGGGGGCCCCTGAGCTCAGCTTGCTTTCTCAACTTCATGATCCTGTTCACGTTTCCTCAGTGTGAGATGTGTTTTCACTTGTCTTTGCCCACAGTGATCCTATTTTATTCTTAGAGACCCAGATCACATTCCATTTGTTCTGAAACCCCAAGAAGAAATTGCTCCTCTTCCTCTGAAGACCTGAGGAGCTTACTGACATCACTATATCCTTGATATTTATCCTATATTGCCTTGTACTGCAGCTATGGGAGTGGGTGTTTCATTCCTTTCACCAGGTATTACATTTTAAAGAGCAGGACTTATAACTTACACATCTTTACGCCCCACCACAACACCTGGCCTAGTGCATTGGCTATAAGTGATACTGACAGATGTACTAACTGAGTAAATGAAATATATAAATAGGTAAAAATGCTATGGTAGTCAGCATCTAAGATGGCCCCAAGGATTCTAGCCTCCTGATATTCATGTTTTTGTATAGTCTCCTTCCACACTGAATAACCAATAAAATATTGCAAAAATGATAGAATGTGACTTCCAAGGTGAAGTCATTAAAGTTACTGTGGCATTCCCATCTTATGGAGTGGTTCACATGGTGGGAAACTGAGGCCTCCCACTAACAGCCAGCACCAACTTGGTTACCTGAGGGAGTCGTCGCAGAAGTGGATCCTTCAGTCTCAGGCAAATCTTCAGATGGCTGCAACAACAGGTGACATCTTTACTACAGTCTTTTGAGAGACCCTGAGCCAGAATCACTCAGCTACAAGTTGCCAGAGATAATGTATGTCTGTTATTATTTTAAGAATCTAAATTTTAGAGTAATTTGTTACACAGCAGTCAACAATTAATACAGAAGCCCATTGTAATAGCTATAACCACAAGCATTAAAAAGTTCAAAAAACTTCCACTGGGTTTGAGGGAAAAAAATAAAAACAAAAATGAGACATTATAAAGAGATAAAACACTTCAAAAAATTGAATGCCTGAGTTGTGCATGTAAGGTATTTCTGTTGCTAGAAGA
Source organism: Gorilla gorilla gorilla (assembly GCF_029281585.2). Taxonomy (NCBI): domain Eukaryota; kingdom Metazoa; phylum Chordata; class Mammalia; order Primates; family Hominidae; genus Gorilla; species Gorilla gorilla. The sequence goes on along the minus strand of NC_086017.1, from coordinate 126,126,889 downwards.
CTATGAAAGATTGTTTTCAGTCTCCAGGTCTCTGTGCATGTTTCTGATGTGTGAGTCATAATCTCTAGATATGTTTGTAATCTTAATGATCAAGCATACAATAAGTATTAATAACTATCATTTCCTTAGCATTCCTATGTGCTAGAAACTGTCCTAAGACCTTTCCAACAACCCTACAATACTGGTACTCCTATTATTCCCATCTTGCAGAAAAGGTTACTGAGGCCTACAGCAATTAATTAACTTGGTCAAGGTTTCAGAGGTGGTAGTTGGTGGACTGATTTTGCATGCACACAGCCTGGATTTACAGCCCACACTCTGAATCACTATGCTACATGAAACATCAGGCTTCCTTTAAGAATTGACATTATATCCAACATTTCACAGAAATCATTTAAAGTATTAAAAATTAAGTTTATTTAAAATCAGTGAGTATAACTAATTCATAGATTGGCCCCAGCAACACTCACTTGGTTAAAAGATGTTCTTACCTCGCTTCTTTTGATAGTTAAAACCGTGAAGTAAAGCTGAAAGCTGAGAAGCTATCTTATTCTGTACACTGTCAAGAGACGCTCTTAAACTCTTGAGTATTTTTGCCTCCAGCCTAGTGGGATTTGAAACATCTTTTTGACTCAAGTTGGGTGCATCAGACAGTGATGTATGAATCCAGACTGCAATTGTTGATTTTCCAAGTATGATAAAATCCATTTTACTTTTTGTTGAAGTCTAGAAGGAACATGGCAAATAAAAAGTATAATTTAAGAGATATTTTCATTCAGACTGTTTTCAAGAGATGCTGTTCAAAATCTTGAGGAAGATATGAAAACCTATAAGACCCTATCCCCAAGAGAGTATATTTCCCTCCCCTTCCCTCCATCCGTACTCTCCTAAGTTAACTAGTTTATGTCTCTTTCCATATTTTTCCCTATGTCCATATAAATATTTGCAAACAGAAGTACTACATATATATATATATACACACACACATACACAAAGTGTTTTGTGGTGACTGTCATTACTTGTTTTATAAAAATGAGATTTCAAACACTACCTATTACCTTTCAACTGAATATTAATCCTTACTAATATATTTTATAGACATTCCATTAGATCAATAGATAAAAGAGTTAACTCAGTCCTGATAAAAACTGCATAATGGTACACAGCTAGACGTTAGTTTATTCTACCATTATTCTATTAATGATCATTCAACTTTTCTGCAGAAACTTTTGCCACTACAGAAAGCACCAGAGTTAAACATACATATGAGCTACATTCTACTTTTCTTTCTGCAGGATGAATCTCCCTAATAGAGTCATTGGGTCATGGATATATGTTTTTAAATTGTAACAGAAATTTATAGATTATTTTTTATAGCAAGGTTATAATACTTCACATTGTCAAATACCACAGCAATCCATGAGGATGTCAGCTTCCCTACATCCTTGCTAGGACTAGATCTTCAATTCTGTAGTTTTTGCTACTCTGATGAATAGAAAATTATATCTTCTTGTTTTAATTTTATTTTCCTATTAATATGGTAAAGCATTTTTGTACATGTTTACAGACCACTTAGATTTTTATCTTCTCATAACTACTTAATAATATCATTGCTCCATTTTGCTTTCTTATAGGCCTTTTTCTTATCAATATATAGAATGAAATTGAATTAGCATTTTGTCTGTCATTTGGGCTGCAAATAATTATGTCCAGTTAATCCTTTGGTTTTTATTTAGCTTATGTTGTCTATCTAATACCAGCCAAACACTTTTATTTTTATGAGTCAAATGTATCCATTTTTTTCACTTATGGTTTCTGAGTTTGATTTCTGAGAGAAGGTCCTGCAAACTCAAGATTATACAATAGTTTTCTAAATATTTCACCATTTTGCCTGGGTTACATTCCTTGTTTTTCAGTATGATGGAGAGAAATATTGTTCTACCATATTTTGGAATCCAGCGCTGGGGATAAGAAGTTTCATGCTAGTTTTACTTTTCTTTACAAATAAATTAGAGGTGTGTTTGTGTGTGTGGAGGGGATTGTTTTGTTTTTTAACTATACTGCCTGAAAATGTGAAAATTTTTCTCTTTATCTTTGTAATTCAATAATTCCACCAATGTATATCTAGGTTTATATCTATTTTCATTAATCCTACCTGGGCTTCAATGCCTTTTAAATTTATAGACTTTATTTTAAAAATCTATTAATTTTAAAATTTTCAATTCTTCTTCATAAGTTTGTTTTCCTTCTCCTTCCCATTGGTTACATGTTGACTTTCTGGCTGTTTACTCCATGTTTCTGAGCTTTGCATTCATGATTTCTCTCTGTTTTCACTCTGTTGAGAGAGATGTCCTTCACTGCCTCTTCCAAGTCACAAATTCACTTTTAATAAGTAACTATTTGCTTTTCTTGTCAACAATTTTTAAAATATTTTAATTTCATAAAGCATTGTTTGTAGTCTTGTCACATCTCTTAGAGTTTTATTATCTTTGTTTTCTTTTTTTTTAATATTTTAAGTTCTAGGGTACATGTGCACAATGTGCAGGTTTGTTATATACGTATGCATGTGCCATGTTGGTGTGCTGCACCCATTAACTCGTCATTTACATTAGGTATATCTCCTAATGCTATCCCTCCCCCCTCCCCCATCCCCCCTCCCCATCCCCCCTCCCCCTCCCCCTCCCCCTCCCCCCTCCCCCCACCCCACAACAGGCCCCGGTGCGTGATGTTCCCCTTCCTGTGTCCAAGTGTTCTCATTGTTCAATTCCCACCTATGAATGAGAACATGCGGTGTTTGGTTTTTTGTCTCTGCGATAGTTTGCTGAGAATGATGGTTTCCAGCTTCACATCTTTGTTTTCAAAAGCATCTGTGAACTCTTCCATCCACTTCAGTGAAAGTCATCTGTCACAGAGCTTACCTAGGAATCTTTCTGTGAGTGCCTTCTAGTGAAGATCATTTTTGTTTTTCCCTGCTTATGGTTTCATGCCTCTTTAGCAGCCACACAGATCTAGCTGTCCATGTGTCTTAACCAGAGACAGACCACCAAGTGGGGGCTTGATTTAGATTTGGAGGCAAACAAACACCACTCATTACAGAATCATTTTAAAAGTAACCTCTTCTGGCTCATTTTGTTTCCAAAAAGAAGGATATTACAAATAATTTTAAGGTTTAAAGGCAATTTATTATTATTTCAATGTGGTTTGGGGACTCACAAGTTCTAAAATGATATAAATGTTGATAAGAGAGTTACATTTAGTATCTAGCTATTAGTCAGTAGAAGGTAGTAAGACTAGTTGAGTCACTGTGGCTCATGTACACAATGAATTAATGTCACTAGCTCCGGATATTGCTCAAACTGACCCTTTTCACTTATAAAATACTTCTAACCAAATGAGAAAAAAGTTAAAAGCAACCTGATGACATTTTAAAAAAAGGAAAAGGAATTATCAAATTTTATCTTCACGGTGTGTTTTTAGAGAAGAATTTTATTTCTTTTTTAAAGTGCCCTCTAACCCTGTCTTTACTAAAATACAAGAAATTAGCTGGGCATGGTGACATGCACCTGTAGTCCCAGCTACTCAGGAGGCTGAGGAAGAGGAATTGCTTGAACCCAGGAGGCGGAGGTTGCAGTGAGCCGAGATCACGCCACTACACTCCAGCCTGGGTGACGGAATAAGACTCCATCTCAAAAAATAAATAAATAAATAAAAATAAATAAATAAATTGCCCTCTAATAGCCAATGATGGATTGGTATTCAAAAGAAAAGGAAACAATGAAGAAAAGTATCTCAACCTGGAAAAATTTGCCAGTCCCTGCCATACAGGAAATTGTAGCCTGTCATTGGTCTGTGTGATCATTCCAGTTCCAAATTTGAGCATTAGGCTGCATTGTGCCTTATCTCCCAGTATGCTAAGAAACCAATTATGGTAAATAATATTGCCTTAAGGGATTTTTCAGAGCCCCTGAAAAAAGATCAATGCAATAACCTAGGACCTTAAATGTCAATATTTAGTTGTAGGAAGAAAACAATGTTCAAAAATACAGTTTTATTTAATATTATTTTTCAAAACATATTAAACAATTAACATTTTCCAACAATTTTTTGTGATCCTTTGGTGTACAGCAGTTGAAGAATACAGCAGGATAAGCAATAAAATAAAAATACCAAATATTTGCTAAAATAATATTTTAAGAAAAACATAAGGCTCTTATCATATCAATCCAAATAGACTTATTTAACCGACAACCTTTAATATAACTATCAATCAGATGGGTTGGATATTCAGTTCTTCCATTTCCCACACACTGCAAAAAGCTACACATTTCTCTGACTTGCATAAATAATAAATTGTCCTTTGTACAGAGATGAACCTTTATTGTTCGATCCCTCAATCAAAATGGAAAACCATATCCCCAGGCAAGAAAGAGGTGCACTTCAGGAGATATGGGATTTAAAACAAAATTAATGTTGCAAAATAAGAAAGACAAGATTGAAATATATATCAGGACAATAATATCTAAATAACTTAATATTAGCAAGGGATTCTGTTTAAAAAAAAAAGGAAGCTATTTAAAGCTTATGTGCAGAACTCACCACAGGCAGCATTTCCTCAAAGAAAGGGGAAAAGCTTGATCTAGACGGGGCACTAACCCTAATGGTGAAAGCTCTGGACTCTGTTTCTTGTTATGCCACTAAAATTGCTGTGAAGATCTGAGCCACACACTGTGTCTGTTGTTGGGTCCTAAATATTTTTCATTCAAGCCTTCTCAATATTCATCCACAGAATCTATGTCATAATGAGCCCAGAAGCATAAACACTTCAATAGCAGAGTTACCAATAGAGGATATCCAACAAATAGAGCCTATTTCTTAAATTTTCATTACGCCAAGAACAACAGAAGATTTCTGGAAAGCATGAGGTAATTATTGGCCTATTTAAGAAGCTTCTTTGTTGATGGAAACATGGATAGTTCTTCTCTGCCTGTCTTCTTAATTGCCTGCTTTCCTCTGCAGCCTTAAATAGGAAATGGGCTGAAAAAATTGGCAAATAAGAGGACACACACAGCTTCATTTCCAAGAGTTGAACATTTTGGAAGCGATTAGGAAAGGCCTTCAGGTTTTCTCTTGGACAGGTATTGTTCCAGGATTTTGAAGATATAAGATACAACTCAAATATCCACACCCTCATCCATTTTACTTTGGCATCGAGGCAAAGGTCTTATGACATTGCATTTCCTCTAATTCTCAATGGTTTGTGAGGCCAAAGCTGTAATATCCAAGCCCAGGTTTCAGCTGGAAGGTGAAAATGAAGTGAGTGAGCTTTTTAGCTTCTTTGGTTTTAGGCCATTCAGTATACTTTGTTGAAGTGAAGGACTTCTCTTAAATTTATAAGACAATGTATGTCCAGCCAAATCTGTCTTTGGAGTTTGTGTTCAAAGCTCCAGCAATAACAATATGTTACTTACCCTTGATTTGTCTCCTCTGTGGAAAAGTTTTTGGAGACTTTCTAGATGAGAATGGCCAGTAAAGATCTGGATATAGAAAATCTTGGTCTCTTGTCCAAATACTATCATAATGCTGGTCTTAGTAGCATAAAGGCATAGCCACTTGCTTATCACTTTGGTCTGACTCCGCTGCCACAAAAAGTACAAACTACACTGTCAACAGTTGAGCAATATAAATCCTCTATGAGTTGTGGGTTGAGTCTACTATTGTCTTTGCAGTGAAACTAGTGGGCATGTGTTAAATAGTTTCCACCTGGATGGAGAATCACTCTGTCTCTGCACCTTTTGCAGAGTGGGTAGACTTCCAGGGGTGATGTTTTTCGGCTAAGTCAACGAGGCTTAAAACCATGAAACCTTAAAAAACCATGCCAGCATTCAGTTTAGAAAAGGGCCAGGCTCAAGAGGTCAACATTAGTGTCAATATCAGAATTCACTCCTCACAAGTTCTGGAGATCCAATGACCTCTACCAACCTAAGCTGATTCCAATATGACTTGTAAGATCTAGCTAGAACAAGGATTTTCAGATCCTTAAAGTAATGTGAACTCCTTAAGGCAACCTCCAACCTTTCTTTATCTTTTGAGGATGAGTGACTCATGTACAACTTGAGCCAGGAGAATCTGCTGGATTAGTTGTGGGTTCTATGTGCATTACTCATATGCGGCCCTGCCAACTACCACCACCAACTCTGTGGACCATGTCTTATGTCTGGAGCCATGAAACTTTATCTTCTGGGGGTTAGTGAAGCCTCTGTAATTTTTGCATCACAGTATATGTTTAACTAAAACCACGGTGGCAAATCCTGCACCTTTTTAAGTTGTACAGAATATATGATAGCCTTCTTTTTTATTTATTTATTATTATTATTGTTATTTATTTATTTATTTACTTACTTATTTTTGAGACAGAGTTCCGCTCTTGTTGCTCAGGCTGGAGTGCAGTGGCGTGATCTTGGCTCATTGCAACCTCCACTTCCCAGGTTCAAGCCATTCTCCCGCCTCAGCCTCCCAAGTAGCTGGGATTACAGGAGACTGCCACCACGCCTGGCTAATTTTTTGTATTTTTAGTAGAGATGGGGTTTCATCAGTTAGCCAGGCTGGTCACAAACTCCTGACCTCAGGTGATCCACCCACCTCAGCCTCCCAAAGTGCTGGGATTACAGGCGTGAGCCACCATGCCCTACCATATGATAGCCTTCTTGACAACAGTAGGACCTCCTAAGAAAATGGTCACATTAGCTAACAATATCCCCACAATCAACTTAACCTTTTCTAGAAAATCATATAATTTTCTAACAAATAGAAAATTTCTCGTACCACTTTCTGCACCTGTTAATTTTTTTTTTTTAATTTTAGATGCAGTGGATACATGTGCAGGCTTCTTATATGGGTATGTTTTGTGATGCTGAAGTTTGGGCTTCTATTGATCCCATCAGCCAAATAATGAACATAGTGTCCAATAGGTGCTTTTTAAACCACTGCATCTCCCCCCTTTTGTAGTCCCCACTGTCTATGATTCCCATCTTTATGCCCATGTGTACCTACTATTTAGCTTCCACTTATACAATAGAGCATGCATATTTGGCTTTCTGTTTCTGCATTAATTCGCTTAGGATAACAACCTCCAGCTGCACCCATGTTGCTGCAAAGAACCCAATTTCATTATTTTTCATGGCTGCATAATATTCCTTGGTATAAATGTACCATATTTTATTTTCCCAATCCACTTTTGATGGGCATCTAGGTTGTTTACGTTTGCTTTTTACAACAGCAATAGTCTTTGCTATTGTAAAACGTTTGCTTTTTACATTTGCTTTTTACAATAGCAAAGACTATTGCTATTGTAAAAAGTGATGCAATAAACATACAAGTGCAGATGTCTTTTTGGTAGAATGATTTCTTTTCCTTTGGGTATATACCCAGTAATGGGACAACTGGGTGGAACAGTAATCCTATTCTTAGTTCTTTGAGAAATCTCCAAACTGCTTTCCACAGTGGCTTAACTAATTCACACTCTCACCAAGACAGCATAAGAGTCCCATTTTCTCCATAACCTCACCAATGTTTGTTATTTTTAACTTCTTAATAACAGCCATTCTGACTCCACTAGTTTGTTGTTTTTTTTTTTTTTTTTTTTTTTTGAGATGGAGTCTGGCTTTGTCACCCAGGTTGGAGTGCAGTGGCGTGATCTCGGCTCACTGCAAGCTCCGCCTCCCAGATTCACGCCATTCTCCTGCCTCAGCCTCCCGAGTAGCTGGGACTACAGGCGCCTGCCACCACGCCCAACTAATTTTTTGTATTTTTTTTTAGTAGAGACGGGGTTTCACCGTGTTAGCCAGGATGGTCTCGATCTCCTGACCTCGTGATCCACCCTCCTCGGCCTCCCAGAGTGCTGGGATTACAGGCGTGGGTCACCGCGCCCGGCCTCCACTAGTTAGTCTTAAATGCAGATTATATCCCCAAATTTCCATCACTGAACGTCCAGTGATTTTACAACTCCAATCTAAAAGTTGCTGGAGGGAAGCCATCATCCCCTCCACCAAGCAGAATTTCTAGGAAAGTCAACTCCAACTTTCCCTCAAGTTCATAATTAGAGGACCAATATGCCCTTTCTCCCGTATGGCAATTTGCTATGGTCTCCATGTACAACTTTTCTTCAGCCCAGTCTGGTAGTTCTTCATCCTGCTCCCAAAAACTTGGATATTATGGCTTCTTTTACTTTCTTGCTTCCTAGGAGACTCCAAAAAGAAGCTCCTAGCATTATTAATTCTTCAGATTCTAAGGGTGGAGATCAATGTTTGCAAGACTTTGCTACATTGCACATTTCTTTCCATTAGCCACCCACAATAACAATCCCAAAGTCTCCTTTTTCCTCATTACTCGGCTTCCAAGTCTATTGGCCAGCCCTGTCATTATTTTCTGGCCAAAGCTTGGGCTTTCTTAGCCTCTCTTGAAGATATGCATATCCCTGCTAAGCCTTCTAAGGAAGCTTTAGGGCCACATGTTACAATCATTCTCTTGGGCGTCACCAGGAGAAACAATTGCTCCTGGCATTACATATTCTCACTTCTCCATATGGGCGCTCCTCCTCTGAATACTGACACAGGTATAAACCTATTACTTTCCTTTCAGTTAGAGTGCTTCTTTTAGACTACAAAGGTGCCTTTCAGGGCACTGTAGTAGAGTCCTTTGCTATTTCTCAGCAACTTCCCAGCCCAGATCTTCTAGGGACTTTGCAGCAAGGTCTTGTGGCAAACTTAGTTGTCCCAATACCTGCTCTCCCTTTCCCTTTCTTCCACAGCAGTGGTTTAATTTGAGTACATGGCTACCTAATTTTTATTTTTGATTTTTAGGAACAGGATCTCACTCTCTCACCAAGGCTGGAGTGCCGTGGTGTGTTCATAGCTCATGGCAGCCTTGAACTCCTGGACTTAAGTGATCCTCTTGCCTCAGTCTCCCAAAGCTCTGGGGTTATAGATATAAGCCACCATGCCTGACCCGTGGCTACCTAATTAAAGACCTTCTTAAGACTCGATTCCAGCTGAATGGGTTAATGTTACTGACAAGTGCAATGTGAAAGAAAGTAATATGTGCCACTTTCAGGACTTTTTTTAAAAAACAATTAAATATGCAATGCCCTGATTTCTTTTCTCCTTACCATTTGCTCTCTGAAAGATGGAGAGAAATAAAACTGCTCTCTTGGACTGAGAGATGGGAGCTCCAGACTGAGGTTGGCAGAGCCACCCTACCACTCTGGACTGTTACATGAGAGAGAAATAAGCTCTGTTTTGTTTAAACCACTGCATTTTAAGCTTTATGAGTGACAGCAGTTTTAGTCTGTATCATAGCTAGTTCACCTCTCATTTATCATATATATATATATAAAAAATATATTTTTTTCCTGAAATCTCATAGGTTGTAGTTTTCCAAATAAATAAGGAAATTCAACTCTAATAATAATTCTTGATAATATAATTCTATCATAAAGCCTCTAGAAGGAGACTAATAATAGCTTTATAACCCTCTGTGGTCAACAGAGACACAGCCAACACTGCTTTTAACTATTTTTATCTCTATTCTGCATTTCAAACTCAAGAAGTTTTTAAGAACCCCATATTCTTATTTTACATCTGATCTAATTTAATATCTGTTCTGTGGCAGCAGCACTATCCAGGAGTTTTCTTCACTAGATGTGATTATCTGAAGAAAAATAACTATGGCTCCCATTAAAAGAAATGTAGGCATGACTCCCAGTCATACATTCCCCAAACAAAATATGAGAAGAAGAATTTTCCAAACAGTTATGAAAATTTTCCCCACATAGCTTCTAAATTGTTCCTTTGCATCTCAGGCTGGGTAGTCAGGTTGACCCCCAAAGGGAGATAGCTGCAGTGTTGTTCTGTCCACTGGTGATAAGGGATGATATTTTCCCTCTACGGGTTAATAAAACAGTGTTAACCACATACTCTCAACTGAAGTAATAATCTGTCTCAAGAAAAATGAGTTCATGGCTCTTTATCCTTTCTACTTTCTTCCTAGAGAGTCCTATAGCAGCACATCATGTCAAATAAGTCATCTCAAAAGGGACCAATAACAACTTTTGGGCAGGTCCTTCTGGAAGTGAAAGAAGAAAATATGAGGGGACTTTTATAGCAGTCATGATCCAGGGACTATTATGACGGCAACTCCTCAGGTACATATACATATTCCCCTAAAATATTCTAGAGGACTCTAAGAGCCAGTTTGAGAATCACTAGTCTAGGGTCTACAGATTATCACTTTCATCAACATCATCATCATCACCATTATCGTCAATCGAACATTACCGTTAAACATTGTGAGAATCTCAATCTGTCTGTATTAGGAATTGTGATTGGAGACAGAGAGAAAGAATAATCCCTTACCAAGTAATTTCAAAGCAGAGAAAATGAAATGAAAATTTGTTCTACATATCTCAACATCTGCCTTCAAAATTTAAGATGCCTTCTAGGAACATGCTAATATCCTTTCATCTCTCTTATCAACTTACTTATTATCTCATAGCAAGAACTTGGAGTTCTTTATGTCATTGCACATATAATTCTATAGAAGTCACCCCTCTCTTTTCATGTTCTTCCCTCCTATTGCCTCCAACACCATCTGTATTGTACAAGTAGTGTCCTATAGATTGAGCTGAAACACACCTTTCTGTTTCTGTGCTGTTCAAGCTATACCAATAAAAACCAATACACACAGATTCCAATATGCTTCACAATCTGTCATACATATGCCATTTTACTAAACACACAGAGTAAATGGAAGTATAAGTGGTACTTTTTAGCACTGAGTACAGGGTAACAACAATTTTTGTCCTTTTGTTCCTTGTGTTATGGCTGACACAAGACATAGATAAATTAGTACTTCTCAGAGTGACAAGACACGTTGGGGTCATTTTGGAGAGAATACAACCATGTCAGTTCACTGTACCTCTTTCATTGCTATTAAACACTAAGCCTTTGGAAGCAGAAGGGTTTGGTTTTGTTTTGTTTACTGTTTTGATGTACACTCCTTTCTGATTTAATTGCCCTAGCCTAATCATTCTAATAAGATGTTCCAATGGATAAGAGACTTGTGAAACCAGTAACTTCACTAACACCACAATTGTTATTGTATCCAGTCTTATTACCATTTTCCCTTAAAGTCAATTGATACATAATCAACTCCATAAAATACATGAGAATCTATGTATTAACGCTCATTCTTACAAACGTACAGTCTTTTTGTATTATTCACCCAAGGAGCAATTATTGAGCATTTATCATGCACCCCTTCTCTCGTACCAAGCAATATACTCTGCTAGAATACAGAAATGCTGTATATATTTGGTAATACCAAAGCAGTCTCATCAGACCTCTATCAGGATCTTTTGTTCAGCTCCTTTTCAATTCAGTTGCATCTGAACAGTTCACTAGATGATACCTGAAGAGAAAATAAAGAACATAAAATTTATTTGTTTGAATTGTTCTCATAGTTGGGTTTATGTAACATAAAAAGTAATGATCCTAAATAATGTGTATTTTAATACACTATGATGTTGAAAGGCTCGATTCTATGCTGAGACACATAGGACTAGAATATAAAGTGTTTCCGGTAGAAAAATGAAGACAGAGACAGAACATTGTTTTGCTGCTTTTAAATAAGCCACGCAAATAGCTCAGTCTAAAGGCTGTGTGTGTGTCAGTGTGAGATAATCCTGCCCTCTCCCTTCCTCTCTCCCGCTTCTCCAGGGAAATGAGTCACACCTGCTCACTGCCCTTGATATGATGTTTGATATTCTGAATTCCCATCAGCCCTGCACAGCTAGGATGATGTCAGCACAGTTGACATTGTTAGATCCGTGCTCTGCGTACATCAACTCCCTGTCGCTCAGGCATCAGCTGAATGTGGTGAAGGGGAGGAGGCATCATCATCTTAGCAACCAAGCCCACGTATCCAGGATCCAGAAATGGCATCTGGCACTTTGCTTTGGGGATTTCCAGCACTTCCTAGAATTTCAGCCAGATTAGAACACTTGCTCTGAATTAAAAAGAAATTACTCATCCTCTTCCCATCAGGATGTGTGTGCTTTTACAAAATTTTACATCAAAATGTTTGTCACCAAAGTATGTTTTACTGAAGTCCTCATCCCATTTTTCCTCAATTCCTCTGGGATATCCTTTATTGACTTTTAGAAATAATCTTGCTTCTATTTAAAAACAGAAAAGGTTAAATGAGACCCTTTTGTCATCCTTCCACCTCAAGTCAAAAATATATATAATGTGAACAATCAAGTTGTATGGAAAGTAGATAATTATGCTGATAATAATAATCTTCTAAGATGACTCCAGATAAAGTATGGCAGTATTTCTAGGTCTTGTTTTCAAATTATACCCATTTAACAAAAAATACAATAACACAATGAACTCAGACAGTTGCAATTCACATAGACATTTAATCATCTATTGATTATCTGGGAAAAAGAAAAGAGGGAGAATTTAGAGAAAAAACCTAAAAGGGTATTTGAAAGTGTTAGAGTAGAAGAACTATGGTAGTACCATGCCACCATGCCACAGCTGTCAGAAGCCCCAACAATGGAGACTTAATGTCTACTTTTCCAGAGCAGTTTCTCCAAGTTATTGTGGGTATCTTGGCTGCTTCATATAAATGGTCCCAGTTGTTTTATAGCTATCTTATTGCTCCACTTACTTGTTCCCAGAAACATTTCTGAGTAGAATTCCTGTCTCCATAACACACGGAGTGAGGTGGGAGATTTAGGTATGTGCTGTGGTCAGAATATGTCCTCCAAAATTCTTGTGTTGGAAGTTTAATTTCCAATGCAACAGTGTGGGGAAGTTGGCCTTTTGGGAGGTGTTTAGGTGGTGAGGGCTTCTCCATCATGAATAGATTAAAGCCCTTATAAAAGAGACTTCAGAAGGTGTTCAGCTAACTTGCTTTCTTGCTCTTTTGCTTTCTGCCATGGGAGGACACAGCAAGAAGACCCTCACCAGACACTAAATATTGGTGCCTTGATCTTGAACTTATCAGGCTCCAGACCTGTGAGAAAATAATTTTCTGTTCTATATAAATTACACAGTCTCAGGTATTCTGTTATAACAGCACAAAACAGACTAACACAGTAAGTAACCAGACAATGACAGTACTGAGTAATAAGTACTTCCATAAGAAATAAACCTAGGGTGCTGAGAGCAGGGAGAACCAGAGCCCAACTCAGCCTGGAGTTCGGACATGAGAAGTTCTCAGGGATGGCTTCCTTGAGTGAGTCTTCATAATTCTTTTCTCAATTATAATGCAAATGCTTTTTATAAATCCTGACACTTTGTCCACCAAACACTACTAAAAATTTTAATAAGCAGCTCTACTCAGTCTAGGCAGTTTATTTCTTTCCTGACATGCCTAAGGTACCCTGAACATCCACATCCCATAAAATGAGAAACAGGTATTTCATTTGGCTTCTCGTAACAGTGAAAATGAGAAGAGTTCAGAGAGCTCTCTCTTTCAATCTCAAGATCGGAATGGGTGAGGGCTGGTGGCTATATACAACACTTTGTGGTTCCCCTTCCCCCAGTGAGTTACTTTCCATGCTGTACTGTAACTGCTTATTTGTTTGTCCTTCACCTTTAAGAAACCAAGCCTTTTGAAAGTATAATTCTTTATCTTATTTACCCCACAGTATCTCCCAGCTACCCCCAGTCAGACCTAGATCCTAGAACAGAGTAAACGTTCACTAGATTGTTCTGTTGAATAAATATTTTATGCTTTTGCATTTCTTCCAGATTTTAATCCTAACTTTGCCCCTATAGTTTAGAGCAGCATTTCCAAGCTTTTTTTCATATATTAGCCCGTATGGAAAATGAAAGTATTTGTAAGGTACCCTTGGGTAAATGGGAGAGGCTGCTCCAGGCTGCAAGCTGTAAACCCCAGGCCCTGCCTGATCCCCTCAGAGCCCACCTTCCATACCACACTCATACATTCCACGAAACATAGGGGATCTGTAGAAGGACATATCTGAAACTCATTCAGTACTCATCACTTGAGAAGCTCTTCTGGTTTAGATAAATTAAAAGGTGAGAATGAAACAGGTTAACTTTCTTCCACTTAGCTTTTTGTAACCTAGCTCTCCTTCCCAATATTTTGCAGTGTTTTTACTATTAACTTTCAGTTTTTAAAATATCTTTTTTGGAACCCTTGTGCATTGCTGATGGGAATGTAAAATAAAGTAGCCCCTGTGGAAGACAGCATGGCAGTTCCTTAAAAAATTAAACATAGAATTATCATGTGATCCAACAATTCCACTACTAGATATACACCCAAAAGAAACAAGAGCAGAGACTTGAGCAAATATTTGTACACCCATGTTCTTAGCAGTATTATTCACAACAGCCAAAAGGTGGAAGCAACCCAAATGTCTATTGATGAATAAATAGATAAATAAAATGTAGCAAATACATACAGTGGAATAGTATTCAGCCTTAACAAAAAGAAGTTTTGATACATGCTACAATATCAATAAAACTTGAAGAAATTATGCTAAATGAAATAAGCCAGTCACCAAGGGACAAATTTTGTATTATTCTGTTTACATGAGATGCCTAGTTAAATAGTGGTTTCCAGGGGCTGAAGGGAATGGGCAATGAGGAAGTTATTGTGTAGTAGTATGAGAAGTTTCAGTTCAGGAAGATGTAAGAATTCTGAAGATGGATAGTGGTGATGGCAGCAGAACAATGTAAATGTACTTAATGTCACATCTGCACATATAAAAATGGTTAAAATGATAAATTTTATGTTATATATTTGTTACCACAATAAAAGAAGTATATCTTTTAAATGGCATTACTAAAACATTTAAAATGATAATGATTATTACTATATCTATTTGTGGAATGATTAATGGAATGCTCGGATGCACTGTTATATGACCAGACATCATGGAAAGATACTTTGTTTCTCATCTTGCAAAGCAGAGATTTGTCAATAAATGTTCATTAGTCCCACCCCCAACCCCAGCTCATCATTACCACCGCCAGTGTCTGTTGTCCAGATGGCTCTCTGACATTTCACACATTATGCAATTCTCAAGTCATTTCAAAATGGATCTCAACTTGACTTCTTTGTCATAAGCACAGACTTATACACTTTTTTCCATTCTCATTCTTGCCCTAAATTTTTAATAAATTGTGATTGATTAACATTTAAATGTAAATGCAAAAGCCTTGATCGACTTGCACTTACACTGATCAATGCTTCCAAGAAATGCAAAGCTCCAGTCTCTTGAAGATGGAGCATAGTTTTGGACTGACAGATTTTCATAGTATGCCTAGCATTAGATTAGCACTTTTCTCATGATGTGTTTACACAGCACAGCACAGAATTCCACATAACTTGATTGGCCTGTTCTTTTGCTCATTTCACGCCCAGCCTTTCCAATGTAAAAATTACACATTGTTTTTTTTTTCTCACCCAGTTTCTATGCTTTCTGTCTCACCTTCATCTTAGATGCTTGATTTAGAGACCCATTTCTCATTCTTTGATAAGAATATCAAATTGCTGACAAATTAAAGATGTAGTCTTGTTGGGAGTGAACAGAGGCAATTTTACAGTCACAAAGAATGATACAGTCAACCCATGAGAAATTGTCAGGAGCATGAGCATCGTAGGCCTAAAAACTATGTTTAGCATTGCAATCTTTCTAAAACAACATATATAATTGTAGCAAGGTAATTTGGAGCTTATATGTACTTTAATTCTCTCACCATTGTAGCTTCAACCCCTGTTACACTGCCTGGCACACAGTAGGCCTTCAATTCCACTCCACAGCACCATCTTCTACATCAGTAAATGATGAGGTGCTTAGCACCCAGAAATAAGGTGCTTAGTAGAAAGAAATGTAAATAAGTAAGAAGTTGATTACAATACTTTCTACTTCACTGAGACCTGGCCCTGAGGGGTTAGGAACAGTCCTAGGAAAAATTAACATCCACATTGAAAAACAATAATAATGATAAGTGGAAGAGGATAAAGAAAGGTTGAGCTTTGTCCTGGGGCAATGAGAAGCTATTAAAAGTTTTTAAGTAGGAAAGAGATATGATCATATTTGTATGGAAAGATCTGCAGATAGGAGATGAGATCAGACCAGAGAGAGAGAGAGAGAAATTTTTGAATCTAGCTGTTTTTTGAGTAAAGTTTTGGATGATAAAATTTTGGCTATAGAGAATTCCTAAAGGTTCACTGTATTCTGAATTTAATTGTGATCTATTTCTGACCATAAATGACTTTAAACCCTAAATGACACCAAACTAGACTTGGCCTGCATCTAATGTATCAAATCAGTTCCTAGAGGGACTCTACTTTCTAGCTCCTTCTGGGAATTCCTTCCTGTATGTTCCATAGATGCCTCAAACTCATCATGCCCAAAACCCACATCCTTTTTCTGTCCCCTTTCTCTCCTTGGCCACTGCTATGCATCCTATATCCTTTATTTTTAGTAAATGGCATTTCTTCTCTACCATGCCTTAAAAGCTAGGAAATTTTACTCTCATGGATTTCTCTATTTCCTTTACCATCTGCATGAATGCACCATACCATTTTACCTCCTACATACCTCCTAAAATCTTTCCCTCTTCTCTGACCTCATTGATTATGCTGTAGTCCAGGCCCTGTCATCCTTTACTTTGACTATTATAATAGCTGCTGCCAGGCCTCATTCTGTCCAGTCTCTCTACCTGAAATTCCTTGCCATTTACTGTTGCTCCATTGAACTTTCTCATATGAAAATCTGATCATATCCTTGCCCAGTTTAAAGCCCTGCAAATATTGGAGCAAATTAAAACCAAATTTCTTCATGTGGCTCTTGACCTCCTACCACCATCTCTTCTCACACCCGACTTTGGCATGCTAGCCCTAGTCACCATCGCTCATTGAAAATCTCTTAAGCAAAATGTCAAACACCATTTTCAATGTCATTTTCCCTGTTACAGTGGCAAAATTAGCCACTGTCTTGCTCTGTGCTCCAATAGCACTTGGTGTATGTTTGGCTCTGACAATATTGCTTTGGATGGTAATTATTTACACACCTGCTTTTCCTCCAAATCCTAGGTCTTAACTCTGGTTGCATTGGCTTTGGGATGTTTTATGGGTTTCAAAACTCAAATTGCATGCAAAATTCTGTGTGCAAGTGTGGGTGTGCACATGCGGGCAGTTTTCATCAGCGCTCAAAGGGGTCCATGACCCCAAAAAAGTTAAGTGGCCCTACTGCCCTAGACTGTGAACTTTTTAGGGCATAGAACATGTTGTGTTCTTCTTTGTATAGCCAGCTTATTGAAGAGTCTGATCTCAGTAGGCCATAAACATGAAACAGTTTTATTTTTCTCTAATCCTTACTTTGAACTAGATTCTGTCAAATCTGCCTTTCCTGCTCTTTAACGACATCACAGACAGATCTTACAACTTTCTAGCCTCTTTCAGTTATTATAAAGACCAGTTCACATGTTTGGCTCCTGATTCAAACAAACCAATTCTAAGAAGACACTTTGAAACAATCAGGGCATTTGAATATGGACTAGTATGAAAGAATATCATGAAAGTAATGTTAATATATTTGGTATAATAATGAAATTGTGCTTATATCTTTTTTAAGTGCCAAAGCATTAGAGATGTGTGTTAAGTATTTTCAGATAAAAACTAGAAAATATTTGAAGTTCAGTTTATAACACTTCAAAAAAATGGTGGGAGCAACAGATTAAGAAAGATTGACAAAATGTTAATGAGTATTGAAGTTGAGGAAAGAGTACATGGGTATCCTTAGTGAAATTATTTCTATTTTGTGTATATTTGAATTTCTAATAAGCACTTTTTTCTAAACTCAGTTCAGTCAAATTTAAAACTCCACTCTCATTCATATTCAATGGTGTGCTGGTAAATGTTTAACAACCAGCTCTACAGAAAAAAAGGAAAAGAAAGTCCTGATTTGTAGCATTTGCCAATTTCTGTGGCTTTAATTCTTCTACCATGGTCAATTTTAAGCTGCCAATATAATGCCACAGAATGAAGAGTTGGAAGGAGATGAGCAGTAGCATGCTATTTTACAGTATTTCCACCACTTATAGATACAGTAGATGTAAATAATAGCATAAAGTAAATGTAAAATGTAGTAAAAAATTAAGAAGTGATGAGCTTTGAGTATGTATTGCCTTTGTTTTAATATTATTTATTTAAGTGTATATGAATATAATTTATTTTATTTTATTTCTGTTTTTGTAGAGACAGGGTCTCACTGTGTTGCCCAGGCTGGTCTCAAACTCCTGTCATCAAAGCAATACTCCTGCCTCGGCCTCCCAAAGTGCTAGGATTACAGGCATGAGCTTCTGTACCCATCTTATTTTTAAATAATGACTGTTTAATAAGTGACTCACAAGATTCCTGAAAATTTAACAATCTGCTCTCAGGAACTGGTGCAAGCCAGATTCAGAACATCTCTGTAACATCCTTCCCTTTTTCAGTTGGTGAATGCAGCAATAGTTGAGGACCACTGCTTTAATGTTAATTGGCATAGCCCCATTGCTTACTCATTACTGTGAGCACGCCCAGCTCCTCTTAATCGGGCATAACCAGCCAGGAAGAGGGAGAAGCAAATAAATTACCCCCTTTCCTTCTATCACTCTCCACTCATGCTTCTCTGAATCCTTGCTTCAGGATTGCCCCTGGAATGACACATCAACGTATTTCCTATCATTTTAAACCCTGTGTTTCCTTCAAAATAGTTATGCACATAACTACAATGTTTAATAAGTGCTTCCATCTCTCTTAAAAGAATCACTTGATTTTTCATGGGTTATATTGTAAAGCAAGAGGGTGAGAGGAACTTTTTTATTCCTAATAAATACTGTTAAGAGTATTGATGCCTTAAACTACTGAGTGAGCACCCTCTTGGCTTAAGCTTAAGTACGATATAGCCATCCATTATTTATAACCATTTAAAATTTTTAAGTAGTCCAATCCATGGTGTTACTTACACTTATCTTTTCTATATTCTAAATCGTGTGGCTTCAGTTTAACAATGAGAAACATATATGTATTTTCATTTCCCAGCTGAGAAGACTAAATTTTCACCACTTTTACATACACTTTACATAGAAGGAACAATCACAACAGAGTAATTCTAGCACAGAATTTTATCATAACCAAAACAAAAAATATTGTTTAACAGTATATACTGCACTTCCTGTAATCTTTACTCAACCTAAAAGCACAAATTTACATGCATTTTCAAGGTACAAATCCTGAGATTGCACCCCTAAGCCACTTGGCTTATAAAACAGATGACTCCTTTCTGTAAATATTAGGCTACACTGCCATAGTCACAGAATAATAATGCTGGAAGGAAATTAGACAGTATATTATCTAGCCTACCTCTTAATGCCCAGAGAATTTGAAAGTTGACACATGCATGCACATGTGCACACACACACACAATCACCCAGCCAGTTAATAATCAAAAAAATAACTAGGCCGAGCACAGTGGCTCATGCTTGTAATCCCAGCACTTTGGGAGGCTGAGGTGGCAAATCATTTGAGGTCAGAAGTTTGAGACGAGCTTGGCTAACATGGTGAAACTTTGTCTCTACTAAAAATACAGAAATTAGCCAGGTGTGGTCCCACATGCCTGTAATCCCAGCTACTTGGAAGGCCGAGCCACGAGAATCACTTGAACTTGGGAGGTGGAGTTTGCAGTGAGCCGAGATCATGCCACTGCACTCCAGCCTGGGTGACAGAGCAAGACTCCATCTCAAAAAAAAAGAAAAGAAGAAAAAAGAAAAAAAAACCCTAATATTTATTGAGCATATATATATATATCCTATATGTATCATATATAGGGGACTTTATTAAGTATATATATGATATATATATAGGAGACATAGGAGATATATATCATATATATGGGAGTTTATAAAGTATATATATATCTCCTATTTATATCATATATATATTTAATAAACTCCTATATATATATGGGAGTTAGATGTAAAAGATATAGAACTTGTATAAGTTTCAGTGATTCAGAACTAAAATAAGTGATGAAGCTCCAAAATGATCCATATATATGGGAGTTTATTAAGTATTAACTTATGTGATCACTAGGTCCCGTAATAGGTTGTCTGCAAGCTTGAGGAACAAGGAGAGCCAGTCCAAGTCTCAAAACTGAAGAACTTGGAGTCCAATGTTCCAGGGCAGGAAGCATCTAGCATGGGAGAAAGATGTAGGCTGGGAAGCTAAGCCAGTCTCACCTTTTCATGTTTTTCTGTCTGCTTTATATTTGCTGGTAGCTGATTAGATGGTGCCCACCAGGTTAAGGGTGGGTCTGCCTTTCCCAGCTCACTCACTCAAATGTTAAGCTCCTTTGGCAACACCCTCACAGACACACCCAGGATCAATACTTTGTGTCCTTCAATCCAATCAAGTTGACACTCCGTATTAACCATCACAGGTAGGTAGATAAATGAGTGCCCTAGGAGTGTGTGTGTGTGTATGTATATATATATATATATATATGTGTGTGTGTGTGTGTGTGTGTGTATACACATAAATATATGTTTATATATATGAATTTATATATATATATGTTTATAGATATATGAATTTATATATATATGAGTTTATATATATATATATATATATCCTATTAGTTCTATCCCTCTAATACACTACCCAGTCAGAGAACCCTAATACATTACCCAATCAGAACTTAATCACTCTCACTTTATGTACACTTCTAACAGCTTGTCTTTATGGGTTCCAAGACCACAGCAGACTATAAGCAACATAATTTTATTAGGGAGAGGACCTACTTAAATCAATATACTATACACTGATAGTATAAAAGTGAAAAGAGTTATTATGTATGGAATGCCTGCAATATGAAAGACAATTAAGAGTGGACACAAACACAAGAATCATAGCATAGCAGTATAGGAAAAATCATGTAGAAGTAAGCAGCCTTGTATGTTCTGATGGCTCTTGAGTGTATCATTCCTTTACAAAATAATCATCAATGTGCATAATGATGACCTTGAGTCATCAAAAGAAGGTTAGATGTTTGGCTCTCTCTAATTAAGAAGGCAGCAAAGTGTGCAATCAATTTTAGAAATATTTTCTTATTTCTAAATGCCTAAAATCTTCAATAAATTTTAAGCAAACCATCTGTTATCTAAAATTACTTATTTTAATTCTGAATCACTGAAACGTATACAAATTCTACATCTTATTCTTCAATCTCCCTTACTCCATTTATATAAAGCCATGAGGGTGGGGTCCTCATTATTGGATTACTGCCCTGTAATAAGAGACCAGAGATCTTCCTTCCCTCTCCCAGCCCACCATCTGAGGATATAGCAAGAAGGTTGCCATCTGCAAGCCATGAAAAGAGCCCTCACTAGAACCCAACCATGCTGACAATCTGATCTTGGACTTCCAAGCCTCCAGAGCCAATGCGAAATAATGTACTGTTACTTAAACCACCCAGTATGATATTTTGTTATGGAAGCCTGAGTAGACTAAGACACAGATATTTCCCAGTACCACCCCCAGCAACTATTGTTCACCAATTTCTGTCATTCCCTTAGGAAAGGGTTTCAAGTTTTCACCTTTCTACCCTTAGGACAGCATGAGAAGGAAACCTTCCCCCCTGGGAGGAAGAAGGACAGAGGAATGAATGATAAAGTTGTCATTCCATATTTATTTTATTTTAATCAACTCCTTGCTCCAGCAGTATTTTGCTCTGCTATGACATTTTCTCTGCAGACACTATCACTAGCAGTCTGAGCCTCTGCAGTTAAAAGGCTGGTAATAATTATTTCTAAATATCTTAAGAAAGAGGAAAGAACAAAACTTAAATCATAGACAGAGATAGACAAATACTAGTGTTGTTGATTAATAAGGCAAATTTCCACCAAGGATATCAGTTTTTTCAAATATGATCAGATAATCCTAAAAAGGGTTTTTTACTCCTAGAAGGAAAACAAAGTTAACATTGGAAGAGCACAATGAAAAGAAACGAAAGTTCAACCCAATACGTGACTTAGCCCAGAATTAGGTCATAGAGCACTCAGGGGGAGGCTCTAAGGGTCACAAGGGAATGGCTGTGTCCAAGTCAAAACAGAATTAAGGAGTCCCCATTTTGATTGAATCTCATTGGGGCCCAAGATTGTTGAATGCTGGCTCTGAAAAACATCCAAAATATTACCAAAACAATCTGTTGATAAGAAAACTCACTGTGGTAAAGGAGGACACTGTCTCTCTTTAGAGGCACTGTCTCTTGACAGTCCTAGTAGCATCTCAAAAGGGAAAGGAAAAAGTTGGGATATCTATTGAGATTTTAGGGTCTGGTTTAAAGCAGATCTTTCAATGTGAGGACTTGGTTACAATTGAGAGAGGGGCTTCATATGATCATTTAGGATTGGTAACCACAGCAAAACAGGTATTTTGAAGTGAGTAGTTCTGAGGATCTTGGGGTACAAACTGTCTTTAATACTTTCCATTATAGAGTTGACACATGATATAGTCTGGATGCTTGCTCCCTCCAAATGTCATGTTGAAATTAACCCCCAGTGCTGGAGATGGAGGGACTGGTGGGGAGTGTTTGGGTCATGGAGACTGATCTCTCAGGAATGGCTTGGTGTTGTCCTCACAATAGTGAGTGAGTTCTTGCAAGATCTGGTTGTTTAAAGGAGTATGGCATTTCCTCTTCTTCCTTCCACTCTCCTGTGACACCTGCTGCCCCTTCACCTTCTGCTATGATTGTAAAATTCCTGAGGCCCTCACCGGAAGCAGATGCTTGTACAGCCTGCAGAACCCTGAGCCAATTATTTTGTTTGTAAATTACCCAGCCTCAGGTATTTCTTTATTGCAACACAAAAACAGCCTAATACAACTTCCAGAAAGTTTCTTAAATGAACAATAAAGTTATTTGTAACTTTTATCTTCTAGGACAAGAGCATTCTGGAATGGTAATGTTATATTGATGACGACTGTGAATAGTTTATTAGTTTGTTTTCCCACTGCTATAAAGAACTATTGGAGACTGGGTAATTTAGAAGAAAAGAGGTTTAATCGACTCACAGTTCCACAGGTTTAACAGGAAGCATGGCTGGGAGGCCTCAGCAAACTTACAATCTCATGGCAGAAGGTGAAGAGTAAACAAGCACATCTTACTGCGGCAGAGCAGGAGAGCGAGAGAGAGCACGAGGAGAGGAAATGACACACTTTAAAACCATCAGATCTTGTGAGAATTCACTCACTACCATGAGAACAGCAGGAGGAAAACTCACCCCCACGATTCAATTACCTCCCACCAGGCCCCTCCTCTGATATATGGGTATTACAGTTCCAGAAGGGATTTGGGTGGGGACACGGAATCAAACCATATCAGTAGTAAAATAGGCATAAGCCATGTAGATGGTTTTCATTCTCCTTCTGTGATGCCCTTGATTGTATTCAGTTATATATAAGTCTACCTTCTTCTCCCCTACCTTCCCCAATAATGCGTAAACGCTTTCAGAGCAGAGCTTATATCTGCTCCTGAAATACTGCTTGTTGTCTTTTCTGTGCTACACATTGTTTTAGCTTCAAAATCGCCATCATCTCTAAGACATATATCTCTTCTATAAGTTTCTATTATAATTTTCACCACTTCTATAGATATAAAGCTGCGAAACCAGGTAATGAGGAACGCCAGTTGTGGGTTTTTCTAAATGAAAAATTAAGAAAACTAAAATCATTTTAGAGTTCCAGAGTCTTTTCAATGTAATTCATTCCGAGCATGTATGTTTTGAGCTAATTTTAACATAGATGGATTGTTAAGCCTTTTCAATGGTTTGCAAAACAGTGCTAAAATAAGATAGCTTGGATGTAAACGTGCACTGTACTTTTTCCACAATACTAAGTGTTTAAGAATCACAATTGTAAAAATTCCATTTCAGTGTGTGTTTATTTTTATTACACCAGTTTGTCATCAACAAAACACTGTGAAGTTTCCTGAGGACAGAAGAGTTCCTCAGCATTTGAAAGGTCTCAGAAAGAAATGTTTTTAATTATTACTGGTATTATTTCAGATCCTATGTTAGTCACCAGTGCCACCACTGATGACCTTCCCCATGAATCTGCTTTTGTGTCTTATAAAATACTTTTATCTTTCAGAAAACATGTTGCTCTTCTTTTACTCACTTTCCTTGAATTTTATGTGTCATTTCATTAAATATTATAAGGAAGGGAATTTGAGGTAAATTATAACTTAAAAAAAGGTTCTTAGAGACATTACTTGAAGCTACAGTAAGAAAGCTCTGTGAAGACAGTGATGACACAACAGTGGTCAGACATTTTGACTGCTGTATTTACCTCACCCAGCATTGTACTGGGCATACTGGGCATTTTTTCAATTATTTCCAAAGCCCATTTCACATTCCAGATTCAAAAATGAGACCCCTGGGTGACTGTGCAGATGAGAATGTGAGTTCTTCTACTTCACATTATCACTCAGTGACCCCTCATTTCTTTAGGTAATCTGTTTGGGTCTCTTTTGTGGGGAGTCTTAGGCATGGTGGTAAGCCAAATGAGAAACTATGCTCTCCACAGCTGTCAGGTGACGGATTCTAGTGTCTCTGGAAGGCAACAGAATATTGTTATATGGAAACATGTAAATCCAAATTGACCAAAACATGCCCCTGGCTCTTAACATTTTCTTTTGTTTTCAGATCATGATCTGCATTTTTATAAGTGTTCCAGGGAAAAGACTGAGAAATGCAACCTCAAGAGATACTAGAGATAAGGGTGCCTTTTATCCTGCTATTAAAATTTTGAATGGTTTAACTATAGTTAGGTGGATAAATGCCTACAACTGTATTTCCCAAAATGTGGTAGACACTAGTCAATACATGTGTAAAAAGGGTAATTTCTTTACATACATTTGAGAAAGCTGGATTAAACAAAATTAAATAGATTTCTTGACTGCAGGATTTCTAGTCCCTTTACTAAGTTCTGAGAGTCATACAGTATACAATCCTTTCCCAGTTAATGCGTAAAACAGAATAGTTTTTCACAGAGTATTTATCAGGATGAATATTCAAGGAAAAGCCATTGGGAAACTTAGGGCTGTAGAATTAATATCAACTAACAAATGATTCCAGCCAGTTTTCATCCATCTCTTATCAAAAGCAGATCCAATTTATCTTCTCGTATTGATATTTTCCACCATATTCATGGGACTAAATCCAAATGTATAAAATGAGCTATATACCTGTCCCTCACCATTTGCTAACCAAGGGAAAAAAGGATATGCATGTTAGATAGCCCAGGACACATGCTTATCCCTAATATCACCACCTCTTGTAGGGTGGGAAAGGCAGTAGGGTCAGCCCCTCCACATGGACTAAGTGGAAAATAATTGGCTACTACATTGTCATAATAATACCTACTTTATATGATTTTCAGGATTAAATAAGATAATGTATTTGAAGTACTTTAGTACAATGCCTGGCTCATAAGGAGTGGGAAAAGTGGTAACTGCTATAATCATAACAACAATATCATTACACCCTTTCTATCTGTGTAGGGCATAGTCATCTGCAGACCTTCTAATCTAATGCAACAGATTCCCAACTGACCTATTTCAAGAAGCCTCTCTAATAATTCCTCAGATTACATTGAAAATATCTTTCAGAAATTCTTATCTGAGTATGCCACTCCTCTGCTATTTATAAAACTCTTTGTAAAATAGAGTTAAAATCTTGAGCACAGAAAGTTCTCTCTGCTGACTGGTAAAAGTCTACCTTTCTAGGCTCATCTTCCACCACTTACCTGCTTCGATGGTCTCTACACTTTAGGTCCACTGCACCTCTTATCCCTGAAGACATCACATACTGTCATCCATGCATCCATTTATTCCTGTCCTCTGCAATGTGCTTCTACTGTTCTCTCAAACTGGGATACGTTTCCCCAGACTCTAGTGCAGAAAGTCTTTGAGGCCAACTCAATTAATACCTAGATCCCAGTCAGACTTAATCACATTCGCCTGTCTGCTTCCACACCATTGTTACTGCTCTTAACAGCACTTCTCACACAACCTTGTATACAGTTACTTGTGCAAGTGTCTATTTCCATGCATTACTCAGGACTGTCCATCACAGGTGACAGAAACATTATTTGAACTTGCTTGGGGAAAAGTATACAGATTACATTGAAAAGATCCTGAATCACTCAGGTAATGCATAGAATATATCCAGGTAGCTCTCTTCCATGGTTTATCAAAAGCAGACAAAATTATCATTTTTTAAATAACTAAACTCCAAAAGAGCAAAGAGAAACCCGAATTTCCAGAAAAAAATCACAACCACAGGCAAAAACACCACCAGAATTTCATTTCAAAGACAAACTCACATTGGTTTCTCTCTTTGAGTGGGATTTTCTTTTCTCTCTGAGGCATATCAAGGTGTAATTTACATATAGGAAAATAGATGTTTCTCATGTACCAATCTATGAGTTATGGCAATCACATATAGTCATGTAACCATCATAAACAAGATATAAAAATAATAAACACATATAGTCATGTAACCATCATAAACAAGATATAAAATAATTCTATCATCCTTCAAAACTCCTATGCCCCTTTATAGCAAAACTCTACCTGCAGCTCCAGGCCCTGGCAACCACTAATCTGCTTTCTGTCCCCATAGTTTTATCTTTTTCAGAATGTCATATGCAGTCACACAGTATGCATCCTGTCGAGTCTGACGTCTTTCACTGAGCATAATACATTTGAGATTTATTCACTCTATTCCATGCATCCAGAATTTGTTGTTTTTGCCTTACTCCACTAATCAGGATCTCTTGTATAATGTTGAATGGGAGTGATGCAAGTGGATATCATTGCATTTGTCCCAATCCCAGGAGAAGAATATTCATTATTCATTATTAAGTATGATATTAGCTATTATGTTTTTTCATAAATGACCTTTATCAGGTTGATGAAGTCTCACTGTATGCATAGTTCACTGAGAATTTTTGCTAATGTTGCTATTGTTTTAAACCATGAATGAAAATTGAATTTTGTAAAATGCTTTTTTAAAATCCATTGTGAAAATTATATGATTTTTCTCCATTAGTCTGCTGATTTGATGAATTACACTGATTTTTAAACATTACAACAGTTCTGCATTTCCAGGATAAACCCTACTTGGTCATAACATATTATCCTTTTTACATATTGTTGGATTCTATTTTCTAATATTTTCTTGATTATTTGAACATCTGTTCATGAGGGATATTGACTTTTGGTTTTATTTATTTGTCATATTTTTGTCTGGTGTTGTTATCAAGTTAAAACAAGTTAAGTGTTCTCTCTTCTATTTTCTGGAAGAGTTTGTGTAGACTTGCTATTTCTTTCCTAAATGCTTAATAGAAAGGTTTTTAACTATAAATTATGTTTCTCTAATAGGTACAGGACTATTAAGGTTATCTATTTATTTTTGTGTTAGCTTCAATAGTTTTTGTCATTCAAGGAGCTTACCCATATCATCTAAATTATCAAATACATGGACATATATAGAGTTTTTGTAATAATCCCTTATCCTTTTAATGTCTATAGAATTAATAGTGATGTTCCTTCTTTCATTTCTGATATTCATAATTTTGTGTTTTCTTTTTTTGCCCCTTAGTCTGGGAAGAGGTTTATCAATTTTATTGATCTTAAGAAATAATCTATTTTTGGTTTCATTGATTTTCTCTATTTTTCTCTGGTTTTTAATTTTTTGATTTTCACTTTTATCTTTACTTTTTTCTTTTCTTTGTTTACTTTGAGACTTAATTTAATCCTCTTTTACTAGATTCTTAACATCTAGATCATGGATTTCAGATCTTTCTTTTTTCCTGATGTAAGTGTTTAATTCTATAAATTACACATGTACTACTTCTTTACATGCATCCCACATGTTTGATACATTGGGTTCTTGTTTTCATTCAACTTAAAATATTTCTTAAGCTGAGCACAGTGCCACATGCCTGTAGTCCCAGCTACTCAGTAGGCTGAAGCGGGGGGGTCAATTGAGCCTAGGAGTTCAAGACCAGCCTGGGCAACCTGAGAAGATGCCATTTCTTTAAAAAAAAATTATATCTATGTACATATATATTTTTCTCTCTAATTGCCTTTGTGACTTCCTCTTTAACCTATGGATTATTTAGAAATGTACTGTTTACCTTCCAAAATATGTGTTGATTTTCTACATATCTTTCTGTTATGGATTTTTTTTTTTGGCTTAATTCCATTATGGTCAGAGAATATACTCTGTATGATTTCAAATCTTTAACTTCTTTATAGCCAAGAATATGATATACCTTTATGAATGTTCCATGTGTATTTAAACAGTATATATATTCTTCTGTTGTTGGGTGAAGTATTCTATTAATGTCAATTCATTTAAGTTGGTTGATAGTGTTGTTCATGTCTTTTATATCTTTACTAATTTTATATCTCTTTGTTATCTCAGTTACTGAGAGAGTACTGAGTTCTCCAGCTATGATTGTGGATTTATATATTTCTGTTTCTAGTTCTATCGATTTTGTTTCATGTAATTTGAAACTCTACTGTTTAGAGTTTCAGGTATATATACATTTGGAATTGTTTTGAGTTCCTTCAAGGCCTCCTCACTCACAGAGATCATGAGCAGTGCCAGATCCTGACTTTCACATTTTGGCTTCTATCAACAGATTGACTGTCTTTCCCAGGAAAATTTAAAAACTGATTCAAACTGACCATTTATGTTTTTACTCAACCCTGGAGCAATATTGTGACAAGGTATTAGGTTGGTGCAAAAGTAACTGTGGTTTTTGCCAATAGTAAAGTCTATAAGAACACAGCATCTACTCCATAAATGGCACCATTGGAAGGAAGGAAGGAGCAGTTCACAGGGGAGGGACACTGGGAAGATAGTACCACAGTTTTCCACCATACTCTCTGTTTAATTATAACATGCTGAAATCATTGCAGCTATCATGTTAGTCATTTTTATCCTAAAAACAATCTAGCAAAATATTCAACATAGTAAGGTTGGCTGATTGCTTATAGCCAACTTCTCTCTTTGCCCAACCCTGTTTCTTCTCTCCCTCCTCTGATAGATGTTAATCCTGAGAGTGTTTTATTCTGTGTAGCGTATACTTCCTGCACGTTAATTTCATCTCAGAGTCTGCTTCCCAGTAACCTGACTTGCAACTCAATCCCTTTCAAGAACCAAATAAAAGATATGACTAGAAAAAATTACCACATAAACATTCAATTTTATATAAATTTAGGACATCCACAACACCCTTTTTCTCACGATGGATCATAAGAGGACAGTTTAGCTACTTCATTTTGTAAATAAAGAAAGTTATTCCCAGAGATACTTGTAATTTGCCTAACGTTATATAATGACTCAATAGAACAACTAAGACTACATCCTATTCTCTAGTCACATACATTTTTCACCATCTTGAGAAGTTTGGGGCATTTAACTATTTCTAAATTTTTAATTATTCAAATTAACCTAATAATTGTGGAAAATACATCATGTTCCAGGTATCATGCTTAATGTCTATCCTCTGTTATTTCATTAAATTTCAGAGGAAACTTTTGAAGCTGACACAATAATGCCATTTTGTAAATGGCAAAACTGAGGCTTACAGGTGTAACTTTTCAGAGATAGCACAAGAGCCAATATTTGGATTCAGTAGTCTTTATAGAACTGGTTCTACTAATAGAATACTGTACACACACATTGGAAGTGTTTTGGGGTACAATATATTTTATTGATTTTGCCATATATTACAGACCTATACAACAGGAATCTTGCACAAAATCTGAAAATGTGAACTCATTTCAAATGATTGGTTCATTAGCTCAGCAAACAACACTTATCAAGTGCTTACTATGTACCAGGAGCTTCAACAATGACCAAAAAAGGCATGGTCTCTGACTGTAAGAAATTTACAGTGGCCGGGCACAGTGGCTCACGCCTGTAATCCCAGCACTTTGGGAGGCTGAGGCGGGCGGATCATGAAGTCAGGAAATAGAGACCATCCTGGCTAACACAGTGAAACCTCATCTCTACTAAAAAATACAAAAAAATTAGCCAGGCGTGGTGGTGGGCACCTGTAGTCCCAGCTACTCGGGAGGCTGAGGCAGGAGAATGGTGTGAACTCGGGAGGTGGAGCTTGCAGTGAGCCGAGATCGTGCCACTGCACTCCAGCCTGGGTGACAGAGCGAGACAACTTCATCTCAAAAAAAAAAAAGAAATTTACAGTCTAGCAGGGATACAGACATTAAATTATTATAAGTGTAATTTAGTTTAATTCATGCCGTTTCATTTTTGTATCACATTATGATAAAGTATACAGTGTTTTAAAGGCATTTAATAGGGGGACCTAAAATAGAATCGGGAGGTTAGAGAAGACTTTCCTTAGGGAACAGCATTCAGGCTGAGAATTAGAGATGAGTTCAGTGGATTGAGGTAGGATAATACATTCAGTAAATAAAATAGGAATAAGAGGATAGGTCTATTTTTTAATGAAGAATAACCACATATCTGGGTTCTTGGTAGTTTTGACTACCCTTGCCTCCATCTATTCTGTTTTGAGTATGTTTTATTTTGTTTGTACTATGTTTTTACCACATTTGCTCTCTCTTCTTTAGTTCTGTAATTATTCTCTTTGATGAATGAAAATGAAGTATTATTAGTAGTTCTCATTTTCTTTCTGGTATAAGCAGTATTAGTAGTTCTCATTTTCTTTCTGGTATAAGCATGCAGGAAAATGAATGCTAAAAGGTAGAAAGCTGACATTTCTTTACTTTGTGAACTTTTTGGCTATGCCCCACTGTGTGTTCTGAGCCAGTGTGTGGCATGGCAGCTGTGTTGTGGCCTCAGAGGAAAGTGACATGATGTCATCAGAGGTCTCCTAGAGAGCTGCTCTCCTAGCATCGTGTGTTTTGAGGAAATGTTTCAGGGTTTTGAGGAAAACACTGAAAGCAGTCTATATAGTACATCACCATCTAACTCTCCCTTCAGTGCCCCACCCACCCCAACACACGCAGCTATAAAATACCTCTCACTCAGCCTCTTCATTCATTTATGTACTTATTACTTTGCATGGTCCTTATTTGGAAAGGCAAATCCTTCTAGGAGTCATTACAAATAAAACCCCAAAATCAGGCTGAATTATTTAATCACATTTTCTGTTTTCCTTATGACCCAGAAGAAAAGGTGTCAGCAACTTGCCCACACATTTGAAATGCTGTGAATCCCTGACATTGATCAAGTCTCAGAACCCAGTTGCTATGATCTGCACGTTGCTATGATCTGCACGTTGCTATGATCTGCACATTTGTGACCCCCAAAATTCATAAGTTAAAACCTAACTCCTAAGTTGATGATATTAGGAGATGGGACCATTGGGAGGTGATTAGGACATGAGGGCAGAGCCCTCAATGAATGGGATTAGTGCCCTTGTAACAGAGGTCCCAGAGAGCTAGCTAGTTCCTTCCACCATTTGAGGACATGTAGAAGGTGCCATCCATGAACCAGCATGGGGACCCTCACCTGAGTCAGCAGATGCCCTGATCTGAACTTCTCAGCCTCAGAACTGTGAGGAATAAATTTCTGTTGTGTATAAGCCACCCAGTATATGGTATTTTGTTATAGCTGCCAGAGCAGACTGAGATGCCCATTTTCCCCCTCTGTGCCTTCTTTCTATCTTTGGTACTTTGCAGTGTCACTCAGAAAGCTGCAGAACAGTGTTCAAACTATTGATAGAGGCATTCTCTGCTCTCCTGGAAGATAGCCAGGCATTCCCACAGTCAGCCAAGTGACCTTCAGATATGAGAAGGACAGCCACTCTTGGAGCCACCCCTCCACTCTAGGAGCACTCTAGGTGCTCACCCCCTGGCCCACCTAATAGGGGCCATTTGCATGATCCTGTGGTCTAAGTTTAATACATGACCTGAGAAGCTAGGAAAAGAAAAGACACTGACAAGAATTAGGGAGAAAAATAATCCTGCTGGGATCTTATGATTTCCATAATCTTTATTTTCTTCAGCTGCAAAATAAGATAATTGGACAACATAGCCAAAAAGATCTCTTCCAGTTAGGGTGACCAACTTGTTGCAGTTTGCCTAAGATAGCCTTAATTTTAAAACTGAAAATGTCACATCCTGGACACCTTCTCAGTCCCTAGCAACCCAGGATAGTTGGTCATCCAATTTTCCTCTCCAGTTCATGAGGAAGTCATAACTCATCATTTGATTGACACACACATATTTAGATTCATTTTTTGGTTTTAAAAGTAATAAGTTTCTACTTCATCATGCTTAATTTCAGCAGAAATGCAAATAATTCTGTCTTATCTCTCACATGGGCTTTAGACTTTATATATTGCACAATGTTGGTTAATGCAGGCAAATGAATGCTAAAATGTAGAAAGTTGACATTTCTTTACTTTGTGAACTTTTTGGCTATGCCCCACTGTGTGTTTTGAGCCTGTGTGTGGCATGGCAGCTGTGTTGTGGCCTCAGAGGACAGTGACATGATGTCATCAGAGGTCCTAGAGAGCTGCTCTCCCAGCATCATGTACCTGACAGAGAAAAACACTGCACAAGGTCTGAAACCAAGGGTCACAGTATCTGTAAATGCTACACAAATTATCACCTGCTATTTACTATTCATATTAATGTAATTATTTCTGTGATTATTCCAAATTATTTAATTTTACAATTTCTGCTTTGAAAGAAAGCAATGACTTCATCTTTAGCTACTATTCTGAAATCAGTCACACTGACTACAATCCCTTGTTTTCTTCACAAAGGAAAGAAATCAGATGACCTTTGCTCTGACCTTTGACTTGATATTTACAAAAGCTAATTATAGGGTGGGTCAACTTCCTTTATCATTCAGAGACATTTGGTAAAGCTCTACTCTTCAATTTTTTTTTAAGTCGCTTAGAGGGCAATTTAGGGCTGTATACAGTATGATTAAATCTAGAAAGAAATAGTTAATTTGGAATTTTGGCCATCAACATTGATTTTCTCAAAACCAATCAAGTATAACATGGAAGCTGTATAAGTCAGCAATTAAAATCAGTGTTTCACTAACAAAATGAAATCAGTTATCTGCTGGTCTGGTGGTTAGAGGTCATAGACATAGAGATACACAGTCTGAGACCTTCAGCATTAAACCTCTCTCAGTTTTCACCACCACTGCCTCTACTATTGCGTCAGCAAGAAGAGGACTGCAGCAACTGTGTAGTACTTAAACTGTAAAGGTTACTTGGCTAATAAAGAGATGAATGCCGCCAAGACAGAGCACAGTCATACATCCCTGTAGTAGTGCATGTAACTTATTTACCTTTCATATAATTGTTATGCTTATAAACAGAAGCTTAAAAAGGATAAACAGTCAGAAGAGAAAAAAAGCATTAGGTAGTCAAAACAATGATGCAACCACTCAGCATTGCGCTTTCTCCCCAAGCTTCCCTTGGCAATCTTTTTCTCAGGCTAAGAGTAAAGGTCTGATTCCTTTTGTTCATTTCAGCCACCGCCCTTTAGCAATCTGAGTCTGAGCAAGACTGCCACGCCCAATCAAGGGACAAAGGCAGAAATAAGGGAAACTCTGGGCACAGAGACAGCTTGACTTCATTTATACCTGTGCAATATGTTGGGCTCTGTGACGTGAAGGTGCAAATCAGTTGCTATCTCTATAAACAAACAATTAAAACAAGACGCTTAAAATTTATATCTATGTTCTGAAACGCTATCTGGTAAAAGTATTCTTTTCCTAGAAAGAAAGAGATGTGGCCAAAGTGGTCTCTGATTTTCAGAAAAAGGGTGAATGCTGCCCCCTTTTGACTGAGCACAATATATACCATGTATCCATAAACCTGAAACATAAAGCAATGCAGTGAGAATAAAGATCCTATGTCTGTAATGAGAAATCTGATTAAATATTGGAAGCTAGAAAGTATAAAGGGGCTCAAAGTTTATCTAGTACAAGTCTCAAGGGGCCTTTTCTAGCTTCTTGTAAGATTGGTCATCCTTCATCCAGGCTTCTATATCATTTTAGTTGTGTCTCTTTTGTAGATTCTCAATTCTGTCTGGAGTGATCATATGAGTTTACTGCACTGTTTCTCCCACCAGTGATAGACTCCTTGAAAGACTGAGCTACATCTTTTTATTTTGCCTGTGTAACTCTCACAGTGCCTACAAACACTTGTGCATAGTGGGTTCTCATAAATAAATGTTTATTAAATACAAATACCTAGATGAGGTCATCATAGTCTGTAGTTGTGAGTAGTTCTCTCTTTAAAAAGCTAGTGAGTCTATCTGGGATTTAAAGTTGACATTCACACAAATGGTGCCATACTTTAACCCAAGAACTGCAAACTTTTATGCACACATCCCTGGCTTATTTATAAATTATATGCATCTATTACTGAACTGTTATAGAAGTTAAAACATAAAAATTAAACAAGAGGAAAAAAACTTAGTCACACTATGTAAAGACATAACATTGAGTGAAAGAAACTAGGCACAAAAGAGAACATACTGTATGATTCCATTGACATAACACTCAAAAACAAGCAAAACTAATGCATAGGCATACCTCAGAAATATTGTGGGTTTAATTCCAGACCACCATAATAAATAAAATATTGCAATAAGATGAATATCACAATAAAGCAATCACACGATTTTTTTTGTTTCCCAGTGCATGTAAAAGTCATGTTTACACTGCCGGGCATGGTGGCTCACTCCTGTACTACCAGAATTTTGGGAGGCCAAGGTGAGCAGATTGCTTGAGCCCAGGAATTCAAGACCAGACTGAGCAATATAACAAAACCCTGTCTCTATAAAAAATACAAAAATTAGCCGGGGATGGTGGTGTGCACTTGTGGTCTCGGCTACTCTGGAGGCTAAGGTGGGAGGATGGCATGAGCCTAGGAGGCAAAGTTGCTGTGAGCAAAGATCATGCCACCACACTCCAGTATGGGTAGCAGAGTGAGACCCCATCTCAAAAAAAAAAAAAAAAACAGTTTAGTTTACACTATACTACAGCCCATTAAGTGTGTAATGGAATTACATCTAAAAACCTTAACTAAAAAATGCTAGTGATCATCTGAGTTGTAATCCTTTTGCTGGTGGGGGATCTTGTCCTGATACTAATGGCTGCTGACTGATCAGGGTGGTGGTTGTTGAGGGTTGGGGTGGCTGTGGTAATTTCTTAAATAAGACAACAGTGATGGGAGTGTAAATTAGTTCAAACATTGTAGAAGACAGTGTGGTGATTCCTCAAGGATCTAGAACTAGAAATACCATTTGACCCAGTGATCCCATTACTGGGTATACCCAAAAGATTATAAATCATGCTACTATAAAGACACATGCACAGGTATGTTTATTGCAGCACTACTCACAACAGCAAAGACTTGGAACCAACCCAAATGTCCACCAATGATGGACTGGATTAAGAAAATATGGCACATACACAACATGGAATACTATGCAGCCATAAAAAAGGATGAATTCATGTCCTTTGCAGGGATTTAATCACAAATGAATTTTTAATCATTTGTGATTAAAAGGATGAAGCTGGAAACCATGATTCTCAGCAAACCATCACAAGAACAGAAAACCAAACACCCCATGTTTTCACTCATAAGTGGGAACTGATCAATGAGAACACATGGACACAGGGAGGGGAACATCACACACCAGGGCCTGTCAGGGGGTGGGGAGCTGAGGGAGGGATAGCATTAGGAGAAATACCTAATGTAAATGACAAGTTTATGGGTGCAGGAAACCAACATGGCACATGTATACCTGTGTAACAAACCTGCACGTTGTGCACATGTACTCTAGAACTTAAAGTATAACAATAAAGAAAAGACAACAATGACACTTGCCACATTGATTAATTCTTCCTTTCACAAAAGATTTCTCTGCACCATGAGATAAGGTCTGATAGCATTTTACCCACAGTAGAACTTCTTTGAAAATTGGAGTTAATCCTTTAAAACCCTACCACTTCTTGATTAACTAAGTTGATGTAATATTCTAAGTCTTCTGTTGTCATTTCAACAATGTTCACAGCATCATCACCAGGAGTAGATTTTATCTGAAGAAACCACTTTCTCTGCTCATCCATAAGAAGCAACTGCTCATACATTCAAGTTTGATCACGAGATTGCAGCAAATCTGGCTGAAATATCTTCAGATTCTACTTTTAATTCTATTTCTCTTGCTGTTTCTGCCACATCTGCAGCTACTTCCTCCACTGAAGTCTTGAACTCCTCAAAGTCATCCATGAGGACAGGAATCAACTTCTTCCAAACTCCTGTTAACGTTGATATTTTGACCTCTTCCCATGAATCATGAAGGTTCTTAATGACATCTAGAATGGTAAATCCTTTCCAGAAGGTTTTCAATGTAGTTCATCCAGATCCATCAGTGGAATCACTATCTGTGGTAGTGATATCCTTAAAACTGTATTTCTCAGATAGTAAGACTTGAAAGTCAAAATCACTACTTTGTCCATGGGCTGCAGAAAGCATGCCATTTTAGCCAGCATTAAAAGAACATTAATCTCCTTCTACATCTCCATCAGGGCTCTTGGGTCTGAGTTAGGTGCATTGTCAATGAGCAGTAATATTTTAAAAGAATTTTTTTTCCTGAATAGTAGGTTTCAATGGTATGCTTAAAATACTCAGTAAACCATGCTATAAACAGATGTGCCGTCATCCAGGCTTTGTTGTTCCATTTGTAGAGCACAGACTTAGTAGATCTGGCATAATTATTAAGGGTCTTAGGATTTTCAGCACAATAAATGAACACTGACTTCAACTTAAAGTCATCAGTTGTATTAGCCTCTAACCAGAGAGTCAGCCTGTTCTTTGAAGCTTTGAAGCCAGGCATTAATTTCTCCTCTCTAGTTATGAAATCCTAGATGGCTCTTCCACTATAAGTCTGTTTCATCTACATTGAAAATCTGTTATTTAGTGTAGCCACCATCATCAATTAGCTTAGCTAGATATTCTGGGTAACATGCTGTAGCTTCTTCAACAGCACTTTCTGCTTCACCTTGTACTTTTACGTTATGGGGACAGCTTCTTTCCTTAAATTTCATGAACCAACTCCTGTTAGTTTCAAACATTTTTCTGCAGCTTCTTCACCTCTCTCAACCTTCACAGAACTGAATCCAGGGCCTTGCTCTAGATTATGCTTTGGCTTACAGGAATGTTATGGCTAGTTTGATCTTTGATACAGACCACTCAAACTTTCTCCATATAAGCAATAAGGCTGTTTCACTCCTTTCTTTTCTTTTTTTTTTTTAATCATTTGTGTGTTCACTGGTGTAGCACTTTTAATTCCTTCAAATAATTTTCTTTGCACATCTTTGTTAACTGTTTGGCTCAAGAGGCCTACCTTTGGGCCTCTCTCAGCTTTCAGCATGACTCTCTCACTAAGTCTAATCATTTCTAGGATTTGATTTAAAATCAGAGTTGTACAACTCTTCCTTTCTTTTTTTTTTTTTTTTTTTTTTGGTTCGACACTTAGAGGCCATTGTAGACATTGTAGGGTTATTATTGATCTAATTTCAACATTGTTGTGTATCAGGGAATAGGAAGTCTTGAAGAGAGGGAGAGAGACAGGAATGACCTGTTGGTGGAGCAGTCAGAACACACACAACATTTATTAATTAAGCTTGCCATCTGATATGGACATGATTTGTGGTGCCTCAAAACAATTATAATAGTGTTAGCTTGGTGCAAAAGTAATTGGGTTCTTTGCCATTAAAAGTAATGGTGAAACTGCAATTACTTTTGCTCTAACCTAATAACATCAAAGATCACTGATCACAGATCACCATAAAAGATATAATAACGGAAAAGTTAGAAATATCGCCAGAATTACCAAAGTGTGACATAGAGACAAAAAGTGAGCACAGCACATGTTGTTAGAAAAATGGTGCCAATAGACTTGCTCTATGTAGGGTTGCCACAAACCTTCAATTTGTAAAAAACACATTACCTGTGATGTGTGATAAAGTGAGGTGTGATAAAACAAGGTATGCCTGTGTGGAGTTAGGAGTCAGGATAGTGATTAACTTTGAGAATATTGATTAAAAAGAAGAACAAGCATGACTTCTATAATGCTACTAAGGTTTTATTTCTTGATCTTGATGTTGGCTGCACAGGTATGCTCAGTTTGTGAAAACTTATTAAGCTATATACTTATACGCACTTGTCTGTGTATATTATACTTCTTTA
The DNA here is from genome assembly GCF_029281585.2 of Gorilla gorilla gorilla. Classification (NCBI taxonomy): domain Eukaryota; kingdom Metazoa; phylum Chordata; class Mammalia; order Primates; family Hominidae; genus Gorilla; species Gorilla gorilla. Next base: position 126,088,513 of record NC_086017.1, on the reverse strand, counting down.
AAAATGTGGGCCAGGTGCAGTGGCTCACACCTGTAATCCCAGCACTTAGGGAGGCCGAGACAGGTGGATCACGTGAGGTCAGGAGTCTGAGACCAATCTGAGACCAATCTGGCCAACGTGGTGAAACCCCGCCTCTACTAAAAACAGAAAAATTAGCCAGGCATGGTGACACATGCCTGTAGTCCCAGCTACTCGAGAGGCTGAGGCACGAGAATCACTTGAACCCAGGAAGCAGAGGTTGCAGTGAGCCGAGATGGCACCACTGCCCTCCAACCTGGGTGACAGAGCAAGGCTCTGTTTAAAAAAAAAAAAAAATTACACAATATTTTTTTCAGTGTAGGGGACAGAGAACAGGCAACCTAGAAGACTGAATTGCATATTTCCTGGGGTGCATACTTCCCATTTTAGATACCTCTGCTTTAATTAACAAAGCTAACCAAACTCTTTCAGCTTCTGGTCAGACAGGAAGACACCTTCAATATGTGAAAATGTTCTAGCAAGAATGCCTTACATCAGTTCCCAGTTGCTATAGCAACTACAGGGCTCCTATTCTCCTTGAAAAGAAGTGTGTTCCTCTTTCTGCCCCTCTCAGGTCCCTAATACATTAATGCTCACTTTGGAAAGTGATTTCATGCATGTGAACCTAACTTCTGGGATAAAAGAGAGCACTTTCACAATGATGAACTTAATGTTTGCCTCCCTCAGCCTCAGATTTCTTATCTGTAAAATGGCCTTGTAAAGTCTTGTGAGGAAGATTTGCCACATTAAAATTTAATAAAGACAGGGTCTGACAACTGTTGATCTTTAAGAAATTTCAATTCTTAGAGAAAATGTCCTGCTCTCAGAGTCAGAAGATCCATATTTTAGACCTGATTCAGCCAGTCACTACGGTGAAAACTTAGGAATATCACACTCTGGGGACTGTGGTGGGGTGGGGGGAGGGGGGAGGGATAGCATCGGGAGATATACCTAACGCTAGATGACGAGTTAGTGGGTGCAGTGCACCAGCATGGCACATGTATACATATGTAACTAACCTGCACAATGTGCACATGTACCCTAAAACTTAAAGTATAATAAAAAAAGAAAGAAAAAAAAAAGAACGTCACTAAATCTTTTTGCATCTTCATTACCACAACTGTAAAATGACCAGGTGGCCTTCAAGTTACAAAGGTATGCACTTAGATGTAAATAAAGACAAAAAGAACAATACAAAACTCTGCCAGCTGGTGAGTAGAGGTTCAATTTGTCCCAGCTGCATGATTAGAATTTTATGACTTGCTGGACACTTGCTTCCTTGGCTTTTCACTTTATTACAACAATTTCCTGTAATAGTATAATTTCCTGTTTTGTTCCTTGCCTTCCTTTTACCTTGCTTTACCACACTGTGCTGTGGGACCACGAAGTTTTTAAAGAAAAAGGACTCGAAGGAGACCCTAAGTCCTTTGTGGCCTGTTAGCTCTGCTAACAGGACACATCCTCTGACACACTGAATGAAAATTATGGCAGTAAGAGCAAACAAAAATGGGTTGGCCTGTGTTGAAAGGTGCAGCATGGAGAGTATATATTAGAAGGAAGGACGTCAGTTATTACATTTGCAGAAGCAAAGTAGAACAACACAAACCAATTGCTATTAAAAATGAATTGGAGATGATGCTATTTAAGAAAAATCTGGAATAGTTTAAGCAGAAAAAAGCTAGTCAGAACAACAGGAGATTAGACCTTAAGTATAAATCTGCCTTTAGAGAATAATTAAGACTTCAAAGCAAGGAGGAACACTGTTAGAGACAGATGGGCACAACTCCAGAAAATATATTGATGCCTATACTTAAATATTTAGTAATAATGCATATATGAAAAGACATACATAAAAGGTGTTGGAAGATATGTAAAGATTCTATGCACTTTTCAAGACTCTGGGATGATTGAATAGAACTAAAGAAACAAAAGACTATGAAATTGTTGATATGCAGCCTTTCATACTTATCTCATTAATATTATTGAGACAAGAGCTGAGTAGAACTAAGATTAGACTATGTTATAGACAGAGTGATGGATGAATATAATTGCAAAGAAGAAATATGAGACAGAGGAGAAAATGGGAAATTAGAATTAGCTTTCAAAGACAATAAAAGTAATAAAGAGAAGCAGCCCAAGATAAGTGTCCTTGTAGAGAAGAATAGGTAACAAAAATGCAGTTATCTTCATCTGGGGAAGGCTGAAAGTCCAATGCAAATGTTAGAACTGTCCACAGGAAAAATCAGGGGGGGGATGAGCTGGCCTAATTCACAGTCTGAGAGTGGTTGTTTTAAGCTTACTTTGGATAATCCACCATATGAATACTACCCAATTCAGGTGCAGAAGTTGCTTTAACAAATGATAAAGATTGTTTTCAGAGAAATTAACTTTGTCATGTAAAGCAAGGATTTTGGGGCTGGTGAGAAAAGCTTATGAGCTCCTAAAGCTGTATACTCCACCAAAGTACACATGTGAGACACTGGTAAGGGGTTTCTGAATATCCTGAATGCAATTAGAACTATTAGATGAAATAGTTCCTAGATCCACGCTTCTCAAACTGTATTGGAAATATGAATCACATTGGGGTTTTTTTAAATGCAGATTCTGATTTACTAGGTCTAAGAGCCTGAGATTCTGCATTTGTAAGAAGCTCTTACACTACCCAGGTAATGCCTATATCTGGAAGATGATACACTTACTGTATGAAAGTAAACATGCACATTTTAAAAGGGAAAAGAAATATGAACAGCATGAGACATATACCAAATCATCATTAATTTTAGAGATTGAATTGTTCATTTAATAATAAAAAGATAACTAAATATAATTCCAGACCTCCAGAAGTTCACTATCTACTTGAAGACACATTACATTGTAGCTGTCCACATGACTGAGCACTACAATAGAAGTATGATTACGGTGCTTTGGAGCACAGAGACAGGGTGAGCCAGCAATAGAGGGGAAGAAAAAAAGAAATAGCGCAGAGGCCAGGCAAGTAGTTTAGTATTGCTTAAGTGCAGAATTTATTTAGAAGAGGCAAGAAGATGAGGATGGATAGGTAGATAGAGGTCACTAAAGTTCAGGTTCTCTATCCCAGAGGCATTTGACATTATCTTATCAGCAATGTTAAGCCATTGAAGTGAACAAAGATGACATAATTGGATTTGTGTGTATAAACAGCCATTCTTACCTATGGTGTAGGGTGTGAGTTATGAGTGTGATTGGGCCCAGAGATGGGTAAAGTATTTTAGTAGTCCCATCAAAAAATAAGAAGGCTTGAAGTAAGTCAGTGGCCATCAAAATAAAGAGGGAGGTGAGACTAAGGAATATGTGTTTAAGCCAGCTGCTGCAGTACAAACCAAGGTTCCAAATGAAGTACTCCAAAAAGAAACCTTCAAATAAAGAAAGGAGATTGTTTCCATGCTTATTCTCCAGAAACCAAGTTAACAGAAGTTCATATATTTTAACTTATGTCTATAATATAATGATCTGTTTTGAGCAAGAGGGTGATAATAACAGAAAAATACATAAAATGAACTAGAATTTTAACATAAAAGAGCTAGAAATATCACATGCTGTCTTGGCATCCGAAATGAAAGGATGGAAAGAAGCCTCCATTTTTTCTGCAGTCTAAACCGAAAAAAGCTTTGTCCTAAATATGCAAAGAAGGTGAAAGCCTACTTAAGCACTAACTATGGCACTTGGAGAAATAGTGAAAGCCTGAATTAACCACCAAACAATGAACAATTTGGAGATGGATTTAGAAAAAAGTATTACTACATAACAGATGCTGCCCCAGGCTCCATTGATCTGAAAAGATATTTTTAAAAAAACTTAAGGTCATGGCAGCAACCAAAAACTGTTTTCTGTATCAGGCCCTTATTAACATCATCCCATGGAAGAGGCTCTTTTCAATTCCCCCCGAGAGAGGCTCAAAAGTAGCTTCTGAACAACTAACATCATTAAATTTGCCATTTGTGGATATGGGCCATGCAGCTTCATGTCCTGGCCTCTCCTGTTACCGGCTGCTTACCTCTCTGTTAATACTGCCTCCCTCGGTATTAACTTGCAGTTACATTCATCCCTCCACTGGCATCCCAGCTACTCTCCCAGAAGTCAACCCTTCTTCCAATCGCTTTTAGACATTGCTGTTCTCCCTGCCATTCCTTTGAGACCCCAAAACACACCTACTAGCCTCAACTGGGTAAAAGGTGGGTGGATTCCCTGCCTTCTAGCACATGCGGGCCTTTGCATACTCTTTTCTGCCATAGGGCTTTGCTCCCACTTGCATAGTCTTCATTTGCTTCCCATCCCGACTCCCACAGAAGATTTGCCTCTACTCTTATCTATGTTTTCCTGCCCTCTATTGCCAGATTCAGTTCCAACTCCTACCTTTGGACCTTACCTGCATAGCAAAATCCATTCAAAACTCCTCTTGTTAGAACTGATAGTGCTACTTTTGATTGAGAAAAGATTTGGTACTCAACTGAAAATATTTAAATGTATTGGAAAAGATAAATGCTATATATAAGAAATGAGTAATGTCAGGCTAAGTTTGCTGGGTATTGTACTTTAAATGCAAGCTGTATAAGCCATATGGCCACTAGAAGAAGCCCTAGTCCTAAGTACCTTACTCATTAAGAAGGAGGAACTACTTTATCAAAAGGCAATAATGGTGGAACATGGTGGCTCGCTCCTGTAATCCCAGCACATTGGGAGGCCAAGGCAAAAGGATTGCTTGGTCCCAGGAGTTTGAGACCAACCTGGACAACATAGTGAGACCTTGTCTGTACAAAAATAAAAAATTAGCAGGGCATGATGGTGCATGCATGCCTGTAGTCCCAGCTACTTGGGATGCTGAGAATGGGAAGATTGCTTGAAACCAGGAGGTGGAGGCAGCAGTGAGGCGTGATCACACCACTGCTCTATGGTCTGGGTGACAGAATGAGACCTTGTCTCATTTAAAAAAAAAAAAGTAAATGACTTTTTAACTGAAAGTACAAAGTACATCTTTTCTTTCTGCCTTGGCTTTTGTGATACTAGGCTCTTACAGTTTTCTTTCTGTGTGTTAGTTTTCTATTGCTGCCATAACAAATTATCACAAATTAGAAGGTTAAACACCCAGTTAGTATCTCACAGTGAGTGGGTCAGAAGTCTGGGAATAGAATGGCTCAGCTGGATCCTCTGTGAAGGGCCTCACAAGGCAGGAATCAGGGTGTCAGCTGGGCTCTTATCTGGGGCTCTGGGGAAGATTCTGCTTCCAAACCCATTACAGTGTTGATAGAATTCAGTCCTTGTGATTGTAGGAACTCATTTTCCTGTTTCTTTGACATACGATCCACTTAATGTCTAAGTCAAGGAGGACAGTTCTAATCCTTCTTAGGCTTCAAATATCTGACTTCTCTTTTACCATCAGGCAGAAAATGAGCTCTGCTTCCCAGGGCTTACATGAGTAGATTAGGTCCACCTAGACAATCCAGAGAAGCTCCCTATTTTAAAATCAGCTGATTAGCAACCTAAATGACATCTTTAAAGACCTTTTGACATATTCGTAGGAGTAACCCAAGGAGGTGAAGACCATGAAGGCCAACATTTTGCCTAACAGATTCTACATCACTGCAACTCTTCCTTGGACTCCATTGTTAGCCCATCTCTATCTGTACTAAGGTTTTCAACCCTGACTGCTTATTATGATTACCTGGAGAATAATTTAAAAAATGGATGCCCAGTCCTTGAGATCAACTAAAGCAGAATCTTTTGGGTGGGGCTGCCTCAGTGGTTTTCAAAAACTCTCCAGGTGATCCTAATGGTAGCCTAAACTGAGAACCACTGATCATCACTCTTTTCTTGAATCAGCTTATCAATTGATGGACATGATTTTAATCATCATCTCTGTAATAATTCTCCAGTCTGCATCTCTATCTCTGACCTCTCTTGCTGTATTCCAGACTCAAATTTCCAAAATGCCTACTAATGAGGAAATCAGTCCTTCCATGGTCATTAGATCTTCATGTTACATGTTCTAAAAATTTAAATCACAGCTAAAAAATATCTTTAATATTTTACTCTCCTAGGAAACTACTGTAACCCTTTATATAAACAAAATATTTATTATTTATATGTGACCACTTTTGAATGTTTGCTAAAAGTCTTTTCAAAAAGACTTTTGAACTTTGTTCACCCATAACAAATTCATTTTCCCCTTCCTTGTTGTCACTTGTTTTCCTATTTCCCACCTAAATATGGGTCAATAGGCCTTTCCTGCCTCCGGTCACAAAGCAATTCTCAGAGAAGTTTTAGGATATACTTTTGTATATTAAAAAAATGTAAGTGTGATGTTCTAAGGGACCAGGAAATGATAGTACCCAGGTTTGGCTATGAATACCCCATTCCTTCCTTGCTACAATGCCAGCCTTATGAACAATAATAGTTTCATTTTTATCCTGAATATGTGTTTTCCTCCATAACAACCTAGAACAATTCAATATAGATGTCCTGTAATGGCTTCAAATTCGACATATCCAAAACAAATTCACCAACTAATAATGGATTGCTCAATTGTCAATCTAGCCTTAATGACTAAAAGTTTCCCCCAGAATGTAACCTTGCACAGAGCTCTCAGCTGAGCCAAATGTTATTTGGAAAAACATATATATATGTATACAAAAATACATGTGTGTGTGTGTGTGTGTGTATATATATATATATATATATATATGAACTACAAATATGTATATTTGTAAAATACTTACTATGTAGCCAAAAAATAATGAGTCTCCTAGAAGGAAGCCAAGAAAAGGCAGGATACAATATGGAGCATTGGTCTATGTAGTTCTTTAGTCTACAATTCATTAAAATCATCCCATTTAAAATTAATCTGCTTTTTATTTTTGGTACCACCTGTGGTAGAAAGATAATGTCTATATGATTCCTCATGCACATATCAGACTTTCTTTTTTAGCTTTCAATTATGCTTAAAACATAAACTTCTTACCACAACCACAAGGCTCTGCAAAGATAGGGTCCCTGCCTACCTCTGCAACGGTATTTAGAGCCATTATCACCCTAACTCTCTGTCCTAACTATATGAACCTTCAGTTCCCCAAACACGCTAACTTCTCTCTCCACCTCAGAGCTTTCATCTAGGCTGATCTTTCTGCCTGAATTCCTCATGCTGCCTTCTGTTTGTCCTGTTAACATCTGTATCCCTTAGGTCTTCACTTAAATAACTATTTTTTCTTCAAAGAGGTTTTCATTGGCTCTCTCTACTAAAAAAATCAAGTTAAGAGCATCACATTGCCTTTCAAATAGCCTCTATTGTCTTGACCCTCATAGCTCTAGTCACAGTTTTAATTATTATAATTATTAATCTTTTATTGTGTGTTCAATGCACCACTAGATTACAATCAGTAAACTGTCAGGAACCATTTTGTTTTCCTCTGTGTATAGTGCCTTACACAGTTTCTGGTATTAGGTACTCTACTTGTTGAATGAATAAATACACGAATGGAAGAACACATTTCTTAAAAACATTTTTTGACCATCGAAGTCCATGTAGCTTGATAGAGTATCATTCTTTTTGTGCTCATGTCTACTTTCTGATAACGGAGGGAGAAAATCTTAAGTCATAGTATAGTGTACCTTTTGACCTAAATACCATAAAATTTTATTATTCAATCTATATAAATACAATATTCTAGGGATAGGTACTCTTCTGGTCAGTAACCAGATTACATATTTCCATCATTTCTGTCTTGTAACAAAATGTTGGTCATAGTCATCTGATCAGAACCGTGGGAACTATCGTGGAAAAAAAATCTATTATACACTAATATATGATTCCTTTTCCTCATCTGCCACTTGTTCTTATTCCAAAGAGTACACATAACCTTCAAAACTGCTCTTAATTCTTTCAAGAGCAGTGACAGATACTTCCTGATGACAGTGATTTCTTGAAATCCAGTATTAAAATATCATTTCCTCTACGGAGAACATTGTAATTGTTCTATCAAAATTGGAAAAGCTCATTCCCTTGAACCAAGCAACTCCCCTGAGGAATACTGTAATGTCTTATCAACCAATTATTTTCATTTGTGTTATTAAACTTACCTGTTGCTGATGTCCTAATGCATGTCTCGTAAGAATTCTGGAATTGCCTATGTAGGAATTCAATCTGCAGTCTGTTTCTACAAAAAATGAAAAATAAAAAAAATTTTAAAAAGGCCTAATCTTATCCTTATTCTTGCCCTCTCTCTTTATCATTTAATGTTTGCTAATGTTGGCAGTAAATTAGTCAGGCCGGGTTCATTAGAAGAGGATTCCATTCCTATCATCTCCGAGAGAGAAAAGTCATAAGTAGAGGACATAAAGAATTTACTAGATTCAAAGTTTTTTATTAATCCTAAACTGGATATTAATAGTAATCATCCATCTATGAATACCAGAGTTTTTAACTCCAAGAGAAAAAAATGGTTTTATTTCAACTACGGAATTTGTAGCCCTTCCATAAATCAGCATTACTATTCTACACATTTAAGAATGGAGATCCAACTCTATTGTGACTGTCCTAGTTGTAGGAAACTAACAGCAAATATCTTGGACTCATGAGTCCTCAGCAGAGCCATATGTAACTTTTACTTCCATCAATGTTCTGCCTTCTTCCCAGGACACAGAATTTTGTAACAAGTTAAACCCCATGACACAGTGGCATTCACAACTATCCTTATTATTTCCTGCTTTCAGACCTCCAGGAATGTGTCCCAACACATGTGGACTCTGTACTAAGACATGTTATGCTGTCATTAGTAGAAAAAAGGAATGGAAGAGTTAGCCAGAACCAGCAAAATTGGGGCTACGGGAGATAACTTGGCAGTAAGACTGGTCTTCAAAGAGGAGTATAAATTTGAACCTAGTCCAGACTTATGCTGATATTCAGGAGATTCTACCTAAGAAGTCAGAGCACTATAGGAAGAGTCTCTGGATAGTAGCTATACTTCTTGTTGGGCACACTTTGGTCTGCAATTAAATTAGTCCAGTTTGAAAGTGGCCCGAAAGAAAGTTCAGTCCCCAGAGAAAGTAGATTTACAAAAAAAAAAAAGAAAGAGGATTAGAGTATTAGGTCAATGATGAGGAGGTTATGGTCCCAGTAGAAAGTTAGATTGCACACCAGACAGGAAGCAGAAACCATGCACATGGACTAGTTACATACGTTGAACATTACTGGGCAGATTGCCCCTTACTGCAGAAGCATGTGGCAAAGGGCTTTGCCCAGGACACTAAAACTCAGCCTGGAGGCCACAGACCATTTCCAGACTCTATTCACTTATACATTTGAACAACTAAAGTACTGACAAGTTTGATTTCCACTGGTTTAGGGAGTTGTAGAATTTAACCTATAGGAGAAAGGTTGTTGATGCTGGTGTTTGGACAAGACTGGGAAAAAGTAAGAACTAAGTAATATATATCTGTAAGAAAATGAGGGCTAAGGAACTAGGAGACACTTGAATGGCTTTAGAATAGGAATAATCATAGACACTGTTCCACAGAAAGTGGAAAACCTTCTTTCTGTGGCAGAAGTGTGTTAGGTAATTTTTTAAATCTCTACTTATTGTTTATTCCTTTGTCCTTGTGAGCACAGTCACGGCATTATTTGCAGTCATAAGATTTCCAAGCCACAATTATCTTATACAAAGCTTTTGTTAATATTTTGTGCCATTTTCTTTCTGGCAGAACAGGCTTAAGAATGAATAACAAGTAATTTATTTGGTTAATCGATATATTGCAAGATATCTACTTTATTTTCTTTCTAAAGCTACACAAACTATCCATAGCAACTCTGTACAGTAACAGCAACACATCACCTGCTTCACTGCCTGCCTTAGCATCTCTCTACTACTCCCAGCTACGGTCATTTGAAGGCCATTTACACACTATATTCTTCTGGTTGGGAAAAATGAGAAGCTTAGATGACAGCCATTTTACCCAATCTACCTTACTGCTAGCCTTGTTCTAAGTTTATGGGAACAAATCTTGAACGTCAAAATTAAAGGTAATACCACACACAGATGATTAGTGGTATAAATGATTAGCAGTATAAGCAGTTAGCAGTAAAAACCTAGGTCTTGTCTCCAGTGACCAATCCCCACTTCCTGTCAGAGTCCCAGTGACTGGGTCTGTCTATTTACTGTGCCTAATTGATTGCACATTCTTCATTCAATCATTTAAGAATTATTAATTGACATCTACTTTGTGACAGGCATTATTCTAGGTAGGAGGAATACAACAGTAAGCAAAACAGACAAAAATCTCTGCCCTTAGGACTTTCATTCCAGTTGAAGAGGGAGACCAGCATAGCTGGAGCAGGGAGTGCCGGGAGAGAGCAGCAAAAGATGGCATATTTCTTTACAAGAAGTAAAGAGGTTTAGTAAAGCAATGATTACATAAGCTCTGCAAATCATGGTAGGGAGTTTGGATTTTATTTTCAGTGGGATAAGAAGCTACTCAACAGCTTTGAGCATAAAAGTAACAAGATCTTGTTTACATTTTAAAAGAATTTCTTAGGCTGCTATGTGGAAAAACTAGAGTGGGAGCAAAAAGTAGAACTAGAAGGCTTTTGTAGTTGTGTAAGGCAGACATGACTATCGTTTAGACTAGGACAAGGCAGTTGAGATAGCAAGTGGTTGATTTTTGCTAGATGTTTATGGCAGAACTGATAGAATTTGCTAATGGATTGAATTTAGGGAGGGGAAAATAGAAATCAAGGATGATTCTTAGGTTTTTACCTGAGCAACTGTATAAAAAGAGTGCCATTTGCTATAGAAACATCAAGTTTGGACGGTTCAATTTTGGATTTGGGATATGTTAAGTCTGAGATGACTACTAGATATTCAAATAGAAGTGCCAAATTGGAAGCTGGATAGAGCCAGGAAGATGAGGAAGAAGATCATGCTGGAGAAAGACATTTGTGAGTCACCAGTGGATTTGTGTAAGCTTTTAAGGAAATAAATTTATCTGCTATGTTCTAAGGAAAGAAGAATTTATTCCCTTGTAATGCAACTATGGTATATTTCTTTGCCATGTAAGTCCCAAAACATACCCTGTATAGGTTATATTATGTTGACTGCAAGCAACAGAAACCATGTCTGAATAACTCAGGCCAAAAAAAAGGTAAAAGGAAAAATAACATTTATTAAAAGTAATCTTTCAGTTCTCACACTGAATGAAATAAAAAGTTGAAAACCTCAACTCAGGAAAGGTAGCAACCAAGGCCTCATCAGAGACCTTAGTGGTAAGAGTTTGAGAAACTGACATTAATAATATTCAGTTCCAATGACTTCAAGTCTGCCCAAGTCATGATGATGCCCTAAAAAAGCAGGTGAAGCACTGACTGCCCCTCATCTGTTAAGCAAAGGAGTAGAAATAAATCCTTGCTACTCAATATGTGGTCCTTGGGTGGACCAACAGCTTGTTTAGAATGCAGAATCTCAGATTGTACACTCTGGACCATCAATCAGAATTTTCATTTTAACAAGATCCCCAAGTGATTTATATGCACATTAAAGTTTAAGAAACACGGCCAGGTGCAGTGGCTCACACCTGTAATCCCAGCACTTTGGGAAACTGAAGCAAAACGATCAATTGAGCCCAGGAGTTCAAAACCAGCCTGGGCAACATGGCGAGACCCAGTCTCTACAAAATAATTGAAATATTAGCCAGGCATGGTTGTTTATGCCTGTGGTCCCAGATACTCAGGAGACTGAGGCAGGAGGATTGCTTAAGCCCAAGAGGTGGAGGCTGCAATGAGCCAAGATCGTGCCACTGCACTCCAGCCTGAGTGACAGAAAGAGCAAGACCCTGTCTCAAAAATAAATAAATATATTGAAAAACAAAGCTTGAGAAATTCATAACTAAATGGTTTTTCAGCCATAAAACACTCTCATTAACTGAACTGAGCAGGTATTTTCATGCCTCAATTAATCAACTACATTATGGAAGGCTGTTTGGATTTCTTCCCATAAAGTTACTTAAATCAGAATTATAAGCAGTTTTAAATCAAATGATCACAAAATGTTAAATTGTTTACTTAGTGTATACCTTGGTTATAATAATATGCTATGGCAACATATAGACTTCTTGCGCCTCTGATGACCTTTTTTTCAAGGAAGTTCAGAGTTGCTTTTGTGGCAAACCTACTCTGGTGACTGACAGATCTATTGTAATTCATTTAGTCACTTAAGATTCATAGATTTGATAGTCTGATTATGTCAAATTGCTCTAAAGTAGTCTTTTATTTATACTACATAGCTGCTTTCATTGATCAGAATTCTACATTTGCAGCACTCTTTTTTCATATTCTTTTCCTCACTTTTATGACCAGGTTCTTGGGAATTCACACTATCTACCAAATATTATAAAATTATAAGTATGAGAGAACATCTATAAATATTAATGCCATTGTTTGAGGAAAAGGAGTGCCAATTTTTATTTGATGGAAGTAAACATTGGCAGCTCATTAAAATTTTGGCTCAGAATTGTGGTCCAGAAAACCAATAGGTCTTGAAATGGAATGCAGACCTGCCTATGAACTCATAATCCCCCTACATAATTTCCATGATTTCTTAAATAAGCTTGTCTAAAGAATCCTCCTAGAAATATATCTAGTAGATATGCTTTAAGGGAAATCTGTCAAATTTTTAAAGTAGATTAGCTATTATAATTACCCATTAACATCATTTCGTGAAACGTAGCCCTTAAACCTCTTATATTAGAATCACCTTGGAAGCTTATTAAAATATAGATTCTATGCCCATTCCAGACCTACCAAATTCAAACCTCAGGGGTGAGGTCCAGGAATCTGCATTTAAAAATAGTTCTTTTGGTAAGTCTCATGCACACTAAAGTTATAGAATCACTGTACTAAACATTGCATTTTCAAGTTTAGTTTTCCACTGACATTAGCGTCAATTTCCAACAACTGAGCAAAGCGTTCACCTTTATTGTTTCACGTTGTATTTGCTCAGACTCTCTGAGCTTCACATGGGAATGACATTTTGACAAGTACATGGCTTAATTTTTTTTCTATTTTTCCAAAGGCTTTGAACAAATATTGTTTCTTGACAACTCATTAAGACAATATGTACCAAGACATAACATTTCCAGAACACCTGAGAAAATTGCCTTGGTCAGGATGGGGAATCAATTTTCATAGAGCATCACAGATCCCTTGTATGTGGGGGGAGGGGGGAAAAGAAAAGGAAAACTACGAAAAGTGATCAATTTAATTTAATATTTCAAAATAAAAAATACATCTGCTTTAAAATTTAAGAACAGAAAACTTTCCAAAATTGATGCAACCGTATTATTTTTCATCATACTTGCTTATTAACTCCATAATAGAGACAAGGTGGAAGTTCTTTCATTATCTTACACCACATATAAAACAATATGGATATCTCTATAGTGGCTCTAGCATGCTTACCACATAGTACATGTAGAAAATACCCATTATTTGAATGAATAAATGGCATACACAATATGTGCATTGTACATACTTTTTTGTAATCTGATTTTTTCCTTTATCAATAGACCATATAATTTTTCTATAACAATAGATTATAATATTCTATTATATGGATGTACCATAATTCATTTAACTTATCCTCTGTTGGTGGACATTTACTTTCAATTTTATACTACTAAGGCAATTCTGAAATAAACAGTTGTAGAATTATCTGGTTATTTGAGGGAAAATTCCTAAAGAAGAATTGCTGAGTCAAAGCTAATATATAGTTAAAAGCTTTGATACATGTTGTCCCCTTGACACGTTGTTCAATGCCATTAAAATGTATAACTCACTATTTTCCCACAACATATATTTTTATCAATCTAATAGTCAACAAATGTAACTTCATTATTTTACTCACATGTATTTAATTTTTAGTAAGAACATGTCTGTTTTTTAATATTTATTACCGCACTTACAATTTTTCTATGAATTGCCTTTTATGATCTTTAATTCATGTTTCTAATGAAATAAAACAGGAAACTTTATTTTTACATTTTTTTCAGAGCTGGCATTTCTTTATATATATATATTTTTAATTATACTTTAACTTCTAGGGTACATGTGCACAACGTGCAGGTTTGTTACATATGTGTACATGTGTCATGTTGGTGTGCTGCACCCATTAACTCGTCGTTTCCATTAGGTATATCTTCTAATGCTATCCCTCCCCCCTCCCCCCACCCTACAACAGGCCCCGGTGTGTGATGTTCCTCTTCCTGTGTCCAAGTGTTCTCATTGTTCAATTCCCACCTATGAGTGTGAACATGCAGTGTTTGGCTTTTTGTCCTTGCAATAGTTTGCTGAGAACGATGGTTTCCAGCTTCATCCATGTCCCTATAAAGGACATGAACTCATCATTTTTTATGGCTGCATAGTATTCCTCAGAGCACAGTGCAATCCAACTAGAACTCAGGATTAAGAAACTGACTCAAAACCACTCAACTACATGGAAACTGAACAACCTGCTCCTGAATGACTACGGGGTACATAAAGAAATGAAGGCAGAAATAAAGATGTTCTTTGAAACCAACGAGAACAAAGACACAACATACCAGAACCTCTGGGACACATTTAAAGCAGTGTGTAGAGGGAAATTTATAGCACTAAATGCCCACAAGAGAAAGCAGGAAAGATCTAAAATTGACACCCTAACATCACAATTAAAAGAAGTAGAGAAGCAAGAGCAAACACATTCAAAAGCTAGCAGAAGGCAAGAAATCACTAAGATCAGAGCAGAACTGAAGGAGATAGAGACACAAAAAACCCTTCAAAAAATCAATGAATCCAGAAGCTGGTTTTTTGAAAAGATCAACAAAATTGATAGACCACTAGCAAGATTAACAAAGAAGAAAAGAGAGAAGTATCAAATAGACACAATAAAAAAAGATAAAGGGGATATCACCCTTTATCTTTCAAAAAACCCTTCAAAAAATCAATGAATCCAGAAGCTGGTTTTTTGAAAAGATCAACAAAATTGATAGACCACTAGCAAGATTAACAAAGAAGAAAAGAGAGAAGTATCAAACAGACACAATAAAAAAAGATAAAGGGGATATCACCACCGATTCCACAGAAATACGAACTACCATCAGAGAATACTATAAACACCTCTACACAAATAAAACTAGAAAATCTAGAAGAAATAGATAAATTCCTCGACACATACAACCTCCCAAGACTAAAGCAGGAAGAAGTTGAATCTCTGAATAGACCAGTAACAGGCTCTGAAATGCCTTACCAACCAAAAAAAGTCCAGGACCAGACGGATTCACAGTCGAATTCTACCAGAGGTACAAGGAGGAGCTGGTACCATTCCTTCTGAAACTATTCCAATCAATAGAAAAAGAGGGAATCCTCCCTAACTCATTCTATGAGGCCAGCATCATCCTGATACCAAAGCCGGGCAGAGACACAACAAAAAAAAGAGATTTTTAGACCAATATACCCGATGAACATTGATGCAAAAATCCTCAATAAAATACTGGAAAACCGAATCCAGCAGCACATCAAAAAGCTTATCCACCATGATCACGTGGGCTTCATCCCTGGGATGCAAGGCTGGTTCAACATACGCAAATCAATAAACATAATCCTGCATATAAACAGAACCAGGGACAAAAACCACATGATTATCTCAATAGATGCAGAAAAGGCCTTTGACAAAATTCAACAGCCCTTCATGCTAAAAACTCTCAATAAATTAGGTATTGATGGGACATATCTCAAAATAATAAGAGCTATTTATGACAAACCCACAGCCAATATCATACTGAATGGGCAAAAACTGGAAGCATTCCCTTTGAAAACTGGCACAAGACACGGATGCCCTCTCTCACCACTCCTATTCAACATAGTGTTGGAAGTTATGGCCAGGGCAATCAGGCAGGAGAAAGAAATAAAGGGTATTCAATTAGGAAAAGAGGAAGTCAAATTGTCCTTGTTTGCAGATGACATGATTGCATATCTAGAAAACCCCATCGTCTCAGCCCAAAATCTCCTTAAGCTGATAAGCAACTTCAGCAAAGTCTCAGGATACAAAATCAATGTGCAAAAATCACAAGCATTCTTATACACCAATAACAGACAAACAGAGAGCCAAATCATGAGAGAACTCCCATTCACAATTGCTTCAAAGAGAATAAAATACCTAGGAATCCAACTTACAAGGGATGTGAAGGACCTCTTCAAGGAGAACTACAAACCACTGCTCAATGAAATAAAAGAGGATACAAACAAATGGAAGAACATTCCATGCTCATGGATAGGAAGTATCAATATCGTGAAAATGGCCATACTGCCCAAGGTAATTTATAGATTCAATGCCATCCCCATCAAGCTACCAATGACTTTCTTCACTGAATTGGAAAAAACTACTTTAAAGTTCACATGGAACCAAAAAAGAGCCCGCGTTGCCAAGTCAATCCTAAGCCAAAAGAACAAAGCTGGAGGCATCATGCTACCTGACTTCAAACTATACCACAAGGCTACAGTAACCAAAACAGCATGGTACTGGTACCAAAACAGAGATAGAGACCGATGGAACAGAACAAAACCCTCAGAAATAATACGACTTGTTTCTTATTTATTTTTTAATTGACAAGTAGAAATTGTATATATTCATGATGTACAACATAATGTTTTGATACTTTACATTTTAATTAGTAACTATAACACTACAATGTTATCTGTGTTGTAATCGGATTTTTTCCTTTATCTAACTATAACACTAACTTCAATGTTATAACCACAAAATAAGGAAGACATACATAGAGAACTGAAATCAAATAAAAATTGAGAAAGACATATATATATAATGAGACAGAGATAGTGAAAGATAGTGAGGGAGGGAAGAACAAAGTCACATAAGTAGAGGGATACATCAAAATGGACACGGAAATAGAGAACACAAAACACACATACATCTACACAGGAAGAGAGCGAGGCAGACACAAAGACACACAGGAATATTCATTGATAAAGGCATACGCAGAGATCAAAATAAACAGAGACACCCAAATAAAAATAGATTGAGCATAGATGAAAAAACACACATACAAGAACACAGGAAATGACACATAGTCAGATGTGTATACACAGTTTTATAGAGAAAGTCACATTTTTTAAATACAGCACAAACACACAAAGAAAAAAATACCAAAGAGAGACACGCAAGAAAAGATGTTCAGAAAGACAGACTTAGCAACATGGGGATAAAAAACTCAGAGAGAAGACACCTTTCATAAATTAAAATTCTTAAAATATGGTTTTAAAAGATACATGTACTAAGGGTTTTAAAATTACGTAGCATTACCACCCCCAGAAGCAAAAGTTAAGGTAATATTTCTTGCTCTTCCTCTGCAGATCAGATAAGCCAAAATCAAGACCCAAATATAATCACAGACATAAATTTATCTCTTTATTCTGGAAAAATATACTAAAAAACATGAGCCCTATTAATAAATCGCTCACCGCTACCCCCACCCCCCCGGCCCGCCCCCCAGCCCCCCCCCCAAAAAAAGCACAAAGTTTGATTTGGCTAGTCAACATACATGCACCAACAATTTATCTATTGTCTTTTTTATTTAGACATAGTCATGGAATATGAAAAATAACTTTAAATAAGGTGTAAGCCCTATATAGAGAACCACAGGTATCACTAAAGCTACACCTGTCACCAAATACTAATGCCAAGATGATACGAACAACTATTAATTTCTGAATTACCATTGGGAAGGAGAGAAAGGAAAAAGCGAGACAACAGCTAAATTAACTTACATTCCCACCAACAGTATATAAGTGTTTCCTTCTCTCTTCTGTTTCATCAGCATGTGTTGTTTTTTGACTTTTTAACAATAGCCATTCCAACTGGTATGAGATGGTTGGAAAGCAGTCTGGAGATTTTTCAAAGAATTTAAAACAGAGCTATCTTAGACCCAACAATCCTATTACTGGGTATATACACAAAAGAAAGTAAATCATTCTACCAAAAAGACACATGCACTCATCTGTTCATTGCTGTGCTATTCCCAATAGCAGAGACAGAATCAACCCAGCTGCCCATCAGTGGTAGATTGGATAAAGAAAACATGGTGCATATACATCATAAAATACCATGCAGTCATAAAAAAGAATGAAATCATGTCTTCTGGAGCAACATGGATAGAGCTGGAGGCCATCATCCTAAGCAAATAAATGCAGAAATAGAAAACCAAATACCACATGTTCTCACTTATAAGTCAGACATAATATGGGAACAATAGATGCTGTGTGCTACTAGAGGGTAGGCAGGGAGGTTAAAAAACTACCTATCAGGTACTACGCTCACTACCAGGGTGACAGGATATGTACTCCAAACCTCAGCATCACACAATATTACCATATAACAAATCTGCACATGTATCCCCCGTGTCTAAGATAAAAGTTGAAAATTTCTTGAAAAAGCAAATACTAAAAAAAAGAAGCAAAATAGCAACTGAAAATCAAGCATCTGACAAGATTACAGTAAAGTTAATCTAATTAGTTTCAGTTCAAGTCTCTGAGAATATAGAAAGTTCAAAAACCTCTGGTTGTTATAATCGCCTTATTATTGAGTTTATCAACAGTGTGGAAATTCTATCAAACACTCATCAATCAACTATTATGAATGGCCAAAAACAAACAAACAAAAAGAGGTAACTAGAAAATCATCAATTCAGCCTTACCATACAAGATGCCACCAAAGTATTGCAAGGATGCATAAATATTTTGAAATATGTTTAAATAATGTGCCCTGACTGCCAGTAAAAATTTTTTTTCCAAGCAAATGTTATTAAAAAATGTTTGGGCTATCCACGAATGTTTTCACAAGCATTCCTACCAGGCAACTACTGAAACCTCAGAAAAAACTCTGGCCAACAGAACTCTTAAGAAAGAATCACTGAACAGAAGGTGATCTAAGGAAATGTAGACAGGAATATTTGAGCTATTAAGATGATCCAGAAGTAAACGCATGTTTCATAAAAGCGTTTGAAACAAATAATTCTGGCCGAAAAAAAATTAAACACATTTAGACAGTGAGGACACACCCAACAAAAATGTTTGTTTGTTGATCTTAACATTTTATTTTGCATGTACTTGCCAGAGCAGGAATTGACCAAAATAAGATAAATGCAAACATCTCACAGAAAGAAAAATTATAGAAAATTTGTAAGTGTAAAAAAGATGAGAAAATTTGCTTCCTGAACATACAGCAAAAATCAGATATTTATTACTTATTTAAAGTAATAACAATTTTTCCAGCATAAGACCAGAAGCACAAAAAAGTACTTAAATATCAATTATATTATACATTACTGTAGATTTTACATTCACAAAATGCTGTCTTATTCCTTCAGTTAACTCACATAACACTTCTCTGAGACAAGCTGATAAGAAAGATTATTATCCCCATTTTACAGATGAAATTATATTTGTTGGATAAGCCTGTTCTTAGTCTCTTACATCACATTTGCCTCTTGGCATTATAAAATTACTTTTAAAACACTATTTTTGTTATTTTAGAAAAAAAGCTTTATGGCATACAATATTGACAAGTATTAAGAAAATAACTTAAAGGAAAAAATTAGGAATTTGTAGGAAAATATAAAAGCTTATTTATTAATGCATTTCTTTAGTTACAATTGTCAGAATACTTGCTGTCCACACTTTCTTTTCTTTTCTTTTTTTTTTTTTTGAGACGGAGTCTCGCTCTGTCGCCAGGCTGGAGTGCAGTGGCACAATCTCAGCTCACTGCAAGCTCTGCTTCCCGGGTTCAAGTGATTCTTCTGCCTCAGCCTCCCGAGTAGCTGGGACTACAGGCCTGTGCCACCATGCCCAGCTAATTTTTGTATTTTTAGTAGAGATGGGTTTCACCATGCTGGCCAGGATGATTTAGATCTCTTGACCTGTGATCCACCGCCTCAGCCTCCCAAAGTGCTGCGATTACAGGCGTGAGCCACTGCTCCTGACCCACACTTTATATCATTCTATATCATAATCATCATCATAAGTCCTAAAATACATAAAGCCCTATTTATTTTTCCAATTTTCTTTCTTAAGTTCTTGATATAAACTGGGCCTAAATCATAGATGTCATATACGGAAGTTCACACTTGAAAGAATTTTCTCTTATTTGACTTGCCTAAGTTTCCTGATCTCTTTTCACATCTGCTTTTTTCTTTTTCCCTCCCACCCCTTAAATGCTGTCAGTTCATAGGTTCTGGCATCAGTTTGTTCTTCCATGCTATTTTGCTAACTCCAGACACTTACGTGCAGGGATTCTACTGATCCCACTAAAAGGCCATGGTGGGTTGAGAGCAGAAGGAGCATACCTTTATTTCTGGCCCCACTTGTCTCCCAGCTCCAGTCCTAAATTTCCAAGTGCATGATGGAGATCTCCACTTGTTCCTCATTAGTACATTAAACTCAAAATATCTAGAAGATTATTCACCAACTTTTCACCAATAAACCTAACTTTCTAATTTCCATGATGACAATATTATTATTCTAATCACCTCTTTAAAAAAATCTCCCCAGTTCCTGTGTCTCTAGGTCCAATTGCTAAATCCTATTGATTTTTACCTACTCAATATCTGTAACACTTATATTAGTCTATTCTTGCACTGCTATAAAGCAATACCTGAGGCTGGGTAATTTATAAATAAAAGAAGTTTAATTGGCTCACAGTTCCACAGGCTGTGCAGGAAGCATGATTCTGGCATCTGCTTGGCTTCTGGAGAGGCCTCAGGAAACTTACAATCATGGTGGAAGGCCAAGGAGAAGCAGGCATGTCTTATATTGCCAGAGCAGGAAGAAGAGAGACAGGTAGGAGGTGCCATACACTTTTAAACAACCAGATCTTGTGAGAACTCATTCACTACACAGTACCAAGGGGGTATGAACCCCAAATATCTAAGACAGGTCTCAGTCAATTCAGAAAGTTTATTTTGCCAAAGTCAGGGACACGTGCCCATGATGCAGCCTCACAGGGTCCTGGTCCTGACAACATGTGCCCAAGGGGGTGGGGGCACAGCTTGGTTTTATACATTTTATGGAGACATGAGATATCAATCAATGTACGTAAGATGTACATTGGTTTAGTCCAGAAAGGCAGGACAACTTGAAGTGGGAAGGGTGCTTCTAGGTGATAGGTAGATAAAAGAAAAACCAAATGGTTGCATTCTTCTGAGTTTCTGATTAGCCTTTCCAAAGGAAGCAATAAGATATGCATTTATCTTAGTGAGCAGAGGGATGACTTTGAAAAGAATGGGAGGCAGGTTTGCCCAAAGCAGTTCCCATCTTGACTTTTCCCTTTAGCTTAGAGATTTGGGGTCCCAAGATTTATTTTCCTTTCACATTTTAACCTTTTTCTTTTTAAAATCCTTTGGAGAAATCATTTTAGAAGAAAATGAGTCTCTGGTCTCAGGTTTCATCTGATCCCTCATGACTAGGATGGTTTACTTGTAGAAGGGTAAGTCCCACATTATTAGAAAAGCTCATTTTTAGCAGGTTGTGAAGTCTCATGTCCTATGAAGAGAAAATAGGGGGAGGAAGGGAGAAAAACAACAACAAACAAAAAAGAACAATCCTAGAAAGTCAATACAGGCCATATTACTCTGAAGTCCATGTATCAGTAGGCAGTTATGAAAGTGGCTTATGTATGTAAATAGGTTGCTGTTATTTTCTTCTGAAGCTTAAGTTGTCTACCCTTAGTTCACAGGGCTTTAACAAAGCACAGCTTAGTTTTCAGTTATTCCAATTAGGAAAAATAGGAGAAAAAAGAAAAATAAAGATGAAAAAAATTGAACACATTATTTTGGAGACTTATCACCAGGAAAAATTTTAGAATTCAGTCCAACTGTAGAAAATAATAAAAATTGAAAAACATTAAGCAAGTCTAAAATCTAATGACAGGTGTACTATACTTTTTGAAACATAATTTTTCTCTCTTCAGGTTCCTATTTTTACTAAAAACAAATCACAGTAGGACTGATTTACTTTATTATACTTGGCCTATTTGTATAAAGTACAGCAAGAATAATTATTTTTCACATAGGCTTTTTTATGGAACTTTGTTTCATAGAAGGAATCTCAGATAAGACTTTTTTAAAGTCAAGCTCAGCCATGGCTTTGTACCATCAAATGCCTTTGAGCTGGGTAAATTCCTCTCCTCTTGAGATCCCAAGATAATTTGGGTCTCCTGGACCTATCAGAAAGTGAAATTCTTTACTTATGACAGGTCAGGAACCCTATACAGGGACTGTGTAGACAAGGTATGAGGCCATTGTTCCCAAGGGGTTTTTATTGGCTCTATTTAAGTCAAGTTTGATTCCTTAAAAGAAATCACACCATTACAGTAAAATAACCAGTTTCTCCAATAGTGTCCTGTTGCAAAATAAAACATTCTTATTGCACTTATGCAAATAACTATATTGCCATAAATTAAGAATACTCACAAATAGTTTCCACATTCTGGAGAAATCAGACTGAGAGAGAGAAATCCAAATTTGTTTACAGGAGTATACTTCACTCAATTGTGACTAGCTGTAAATAAGTCAAAAGCAAAGTTTTCTTGACTCTGGAAAAGAAAACAAAGAATTATCAATGTTTTAAGCTTTTTTAAATGATTACTTCACTCTTCTGAAGTAATAGGTCTTTACATCTCTCTTTACATTGGTCTGTGATTATATTTGGGTCTTGATTTTGGTTTATCTTGAATTGGAAAATAAATAGGGCTTCAGTCTTCTATTAGTTCGGTCCATGCAATTAACTCCTGTTCTGCTTGACATTCATGAATATTCCATCTCTCCATGAGAGTCCTGAAAGTTTTCCTCCATTCTAATGTCACAGTCTCCAAAGTTATCAGAACTCTGCATTCAAGAAGACCTTTTAGAGCTATAAAAGCTGATTATAAAACCACCTTCTAAAGAGGACCAAAACAAGAAAACAATTGTCCACGGATGACAAAAAGTTTTAGTGCACCCACAGTCAAAGACACAACTGACAAGGAAATTTGTTACTGCTGTGGCACATAATAACTTAACATAACAGTTATAATTATTACTAATAACATATACTAAGTCATATCAGAAATATAGGAGTTTCCCACAATTTTAAAACACATACCAATAACATTTATATGAATACAGTCTAAAGAAAGCCAAACACCATCATTTCATATTTGACAATACTTCCTGTAGGATTTTTATATCAAATAAGTCATATATGTCATTTTTGGACTTTAGGGAACCTAATATCTTAAAGGAATAATTAGGTCAGAAAAAAGACATAATTTATAATTTGATTTTAGAAAGTTTTTCAAATATCAAAGGTTTAAAACGCTTGATATCACAAAATAGGGTCACAGGTCATTGTAAAATAAGTCATTAATTTAACCAAAGTGATAATTCGAAGATTTCAAAAACAAGGTGAAAACTGTTATTCTTTGAGAGAGGAGACTTAATTTTCCAAACAAGAATCCCTAATAAAAACAGCATGAGGCCAATTAAATTTGTTTTTCAAACTTTTATAAACAATCTATAAAATTTTAATCATCTTGACCATACAATATAATTTCCATAAGCCTTTTACAACCTTTATAACCTTTATTAAGGAGTGGGTTAATGCTTCAAGAAAACCTTGTTAATATGACATAGGGGCCCATATACTGGTCTTGCATCAGTGTGCCTTTGACATTGGTGGTTAATTTACAGGGAAATTGAACCTATTTTATGTTTCAAAATCGGCCCTTACAATATCACCCACCTCTTCCATGATAGTCCCTGATCCTTACGAGCTGAATATCTTTAATTTCTGGCCTTGTGTCTCATGAACCCAATTTATTTTGATTGGCATCTTCCACTGGATCTGAAGATGAGGCTTTAACTACTGTCAGTGTTAAGATTTAGAAGGACTTGATGTCCTTTTTAGACCCAGGAGTCAAAGCCCTATAACTTACTTAATGGCACAAGGACTTTAAAATCACATACAGAAAGTTACACAGATGCAATAGTCTTAATTTTAAGAAAACTTTTTAATCTCAGTTTTTTCTAAGCAAACCAAACTTATTAATAATAACATGCGAATTATTTTGATAAAGTGTAAGATCTAATTATTAGGCCAGTTACCCAAAGGCAAAATAAAAAACCTTCTGCAGTGCAACTACTGTTCCCTATGGGGAATATTATGTTGGAAGGAAAAATTTCCTTTAGACCTGTAAGATAAAACCTTTTCTTTTCTCTTTTTTTTTTTTTTTTTTTTTTTTTTTTGCATCAGGCCACAACAGTTAGAAACTGTAGGAAAAAAAAACTTGCAGGAATTGAAAATGAGTTAAAGGATAGAGTTTGATTTCAGGTCTTTTAAAAGAGGAGAGAAAGCTGAAAACAGCAAGATGCAATAAAAGTTAAACTTTGCATTAAAAAAATTATAATGTCTTGTAATTTATTAAGAGTAGAGCAATGCCTTAAGAAAATGTCATAGTTTGAACCAATTCTTTCATGTATAAGTGTATTTTTTAATCAAAACTCAATCTCTAGAAAGACCATTATAATTTCCCTCTAATTATAGACAGCTTGGTCACATAAAAGTTTTTCTTTTATTTTAATAGATCCTCTCATTATGACTTACACTGACCATTCATGACTGCTTGGAAGTTCTGGTTTGTCCTGAACATCCCTCATTTCTAAAACAACCAGTTATTTTATTCTAGGACAAAACTTACCATATAAGCTTCTTTCTCATATAAAGTCATTTTTCTTTAAGCTTTCTTACCAAAAATACCTCTTTAATTATATTAATATAACTTTCTTTACATCTGTCTTATTTCCTGGTTTCTTTTTCCTTGTTGTATACATAACCTTTAAAGAAGCTTTGAATTAGACAACAATTATTCACCTTTTAAAAAGGACACACTTTTTTAGAAAGAATGTTTTCCTACAATTTTTTTTGAAAATACCCAATTGATGAAATACCTATTATTTAATTTAACTTTAGTTTCTAAATTATGACAAGTTTGTCTACAAATATTTATCCCATTATATTTACCTAATTATTTTAATAGTTTACCTAGATTATTTATGATACCTGCAACAGTCATCATTTTAAGTTATGAAATTATAACTGCAAAATTATAACTGGGACAATGAAAAATATCTGACCCAACCTACTCTATCTTGCTTTTAACCTCTAAGCTGCCCTTGTTCATTTCCGGGCATTGGATGAATTAACTTTGGGAGTATCATAGTTTATAGTTTAGTTTTGAAAGAGATGATAACAGTCCTTCACAAAACAAACCCCCTTCCTGCCTGGGGACTTGACTGCCTAAAGCTATAGATTAGAAGTTATGGCTATTTCACTAAATAATTCAATATTTAGCTATTTTCATTGAATCAATATCAACCTCTTATTTATCAAAAATTATGCAAGCAAAGATAATTGTATTTTGGGCTGGGTTTATAGTTTTGTATCCCTTATGCCAAATTTTGACACCTTATAGTATTTGGCAGGCATAAGTATGAAATTGCTTCATCAATAAATGAAAACAAACATGTATGCTGAAAATTCTTAAGCCATTTCTACTGTTCTTTACCAATAATTTTAAAGCTAGCTTATTAAAGATTTTACTTAAGTCACATGAACTTGAAAACCATTGGGGTTCATTATTTAATTGATGACTACTCATTAAGCCAATTTGGTACCTTGTGTCCAAAACACAACAAAATACATGTACGTACACATAAACACACACATACATTTTCATACACTAAAGATCCTATAGCTTTTACTTCAGAACTCTAGCCGTGAGATATTAATACAAACTTATTGGTCTGTGAAAACAGTAACGAAAAGGAATGGTTGGAGTCTAACAGTGGATTTTATCTTGGTCAAAAAGTAACAGCAG
The DNA here is from genome assembly GCF_029281585.2 of Gorilla gorilla gorilla. NCBI lineage: Eukaryota > Metazoa > Chordata > Mammalia > Primates > Hominidae > Gorilla > Gorilla gorilla. The sequence goes on along the minus strand of NC_086017.1, from coordinate 126,062,516 downwards.
CTTTAAAGCAGGGAGAAAAGAAAACAGAGAAAAAGAGAACTTAAGAACTTTGTAGTTTGAAGGTCGATCTTAGCGCCCCCTTTCTTTCATGTAAATGTGCACAAAGACCATAATAATTCTATTTTACACAAACTCTAACAAGTAGAGGTGCCATAAAACCAATGGAGTGCCCCAAAGGGGATCATTCTTCTTGTTTTATCCTCGTTTTTAGATTATTAATTTCCCACTTTTCTTTTTCTTTTTTTTTCTTAAAAGGAGGAACTGAGCTATGGCCTAGGGTTTTTGTGGTGTCTGCTGATTGTGGGTGGGACTCCATAGTGTGTTACCACTGAGTTGTTGCCACCCTCTTTCATGTCTCAGTTTCATTCTCTGGAGGTCTACCACCTCCAGGAGGGCTCAAAGCTCAGTGACCAGCTCCCATATGTGCTTCCTGGATGAGCCCTTTTTTAAATAAGTTTGATGGGGATTCTCCATAGGGCTGCTGCTAATCACAGGTGGTCAACCCTCTCTACACTCCCACGAGGCCCCTGGTCACCCACGGGTGCCTTTCAGCTGGGTGGAGCAAAATGTTCATTCTCTTCGAAGCTAAGAAAACTAAATCTCTCATTTACCTATGAAAACAACAGTTCAGCTTCTCATGCAAATGCGCACATACAAGCCAAACTGACATTAATTCTGGGAGAAAAAGCAATAGAGAAGACCCTTTAGAATGCATCTCCGAATTAGAAGTAGAATCCTTAAACAATAACTTCCTAGGAGAGAAAGAAAGGAAAAAAAAAAGCCAAAACCACTTCCTGTAAACCACCTTCAGCCACCCCTAACTTTGGAGTTCTTGCCTACCATTATACACACCAAGGTCAAATCTTCTCACAGTACAAGGTAATCTCTAATAGCCCCAAAGCCAAAGAGGTCAAGTCATGCAATATAGGAAAGCAGAGCTTTAGACCTAAGAAGAATGTGCCCATGACTCTTGAAACTCCACAAAGAAAACAGAACACCCCAAAAGGGGTGAGTGGTGCCTTTGTTCTGAGTTCTCTAAGGAGTTTGAGTCATTAGAAGCCTTCTCTCTAGATTTTTCTTGGTACTGAAGATGACAAAGGGGGAAGGCGTATGGGGTGGAAGAAAAGTAAACAAAAGAACAATTGTTGTTTTGTTTCCTTTTTTTTTTTTTTCAGACAGGAAGCAAACACAGAAACCAAATGCATAGTTTTGGGTTTTTGTTTTTTGTTTTTTCCTCTTTTACAGCTGTGAGGAATTTTAGCCAATTCAGAGAGGCCTTGTTACCCATACTTTGAAATTCTCATTCAGATTTGACCAAGTCATGTAGGGTTGGTCAAATCTGAAAGGAGAAGGACCAGAACAAACAAAAACAACAACAACAAAACCAACAATATGATTACTGAGCACTCTAATGGTAAGGAGAAATTAAGATCAGCTGGTTGTTAATCTTAACTTTAGCCAAGACAAAACCCCAATTCAGCTACTTATGTAGGGATGGGTCTCAGACTGAAGACTGCTCTCTTCCACTCTGGAAGCAGGAAAAAACTCAAACTCACCTTCCCTGTTGGAAGCAAGCTCAAACTCTAGAAAGGAGTTACCTCCCTTTCATCATCATGGAAGCAGGAAAACTTGCCTCCTTTGCTGGAAGCAAGTAAAACTCCCTCTTCCTCGAACCAAGAAAAAGGAGTTTTACAGCAGAATAAACTTTAGATCTTGATCAAATCTGGGGGGATCAGGGATTCTCTGAAGGCGATGCTTCCAGGCCTCAGCAAATTATTCTATTGGTTTGACCCATACAGACAGCTCAAACTGGTACTAAGCACCAACAGGAGATATGTCAAAGGTCAGGGGAACCTCTACTCATAATCCATTTGTCATTGCCAAATGTGAACTCCAAATATCTGAGACAGGTCTCAGTCAATTCAGGATGTTTATTTTGCCAAAGTTAAGGACACGTGCCCATGATACAGCCTCACAAAGTCCTGACTACATGTGTCCAATGTGGTCAGGGCACAGCTTGGTTTTATACATTCTAGGGAGATATGAGACATCAATCAATATATGTAAGATGTACATTGGTTTGGTCCGAAAAGGCAGGATAACTCCAAGAGGGAGCAGGGAGTGGGGTTGGGGGGCGCTTCCAGGTCATAGTGAGAGGTGACAGCGTGCTGGCAGTCCTCACAGCCCTTGCTGGCTCTCGGCGCCTCCTCTGCCTGGGCTCCCACTTTGGAGGCACTTGAAGAGCCCTTCAGCCCACTGCTGCACTGTGGGAGCCCCTTTCTGGGCTGGCCAAGACCAGAGCCGGCTCCCTTAGCTTGCAGGGAGGTGTGGAGGGATAGGCGCAAGCAGGAACCAGGGCTGCACGCCGCGCTTGCGGGCCAGCTGGAGTTCCGGGTGGGCATGGGCTTGGTGGGCCCGCACTGGGAGCAGCTGGCTGGCCCTGCCGCCCCAGGCAATGAGGGGCTTAGCACCTGGGCCAGCGGCTGCGGAGGGTGTACTCGGTCCCCCAGCCGTGCCAGCCCACCGGCGCTGCTCTCTATTTCTCACCAGGCTTTAGCTGCCTTCCCGCGGGGCAGGGCTGGGGACCTGCAGCCTGCCATGCCTGAGCCTCCCACCTCCTCCATGGGCTCCTGTGCCTCCCGAGCCTCCCCGAGGAGCGCCACCCCCTGCTCCAGGGCATCCAGTCCCATCGACCACCCAAGGGCTGAGGAGTGCGGGCGTCCAGCGCGGGACTGGCAGGCAGCTCCACCTGCAGCCTGGTGCGGGATCCACTGGGTGAAGCCAGCTGGGCTCCTGGGTCTGGTGGGGCCTTGGAGAACCTTTGTGTGGACACTCTGTATCTAGCTAATCTGGTGGGAAGGTGGAGAACCTTTGTGTCTAGCTCAGGGATTGTAAATGCAACAATCAGGGCCCTGTCAAAAACAGACCACTGGGCTCTACCAATCAGCAGGATGTGGGTCGGGCCAGATAAGAGAATAAAAGCAGGCTGCCCGAGCCAGCAGTGGCAACCGGCTTGGGTCCCTTTCCACACTGTGGAAGCTTTGTTCTTTCGCTCTTTGCAATAAATCTTGCTACTGCTCACTCTTTGGGTCCACACTGCCTTTATGAGCTGTAACACTCACCGAGAAGGTCTGCAGCTTCACTCCTGAAGCCAGCGAGACCACGAGCCCACCAGAAGGAACGAACAACTCCAGGCGCGCCGCCTTAAGAGCTGTAACACTCACAGCAAAGGTCTGCAGCTTCACTCCTGAGCCAGAGAGACCACGAACCCACCAGAAGGAAGAAACTACGAACACATCCGAGCATCAGAAGGAACAAACTCCAGACGCGCCAACTTAAGAGCTGTAACATTCACCAGAGGGTCCCCAGCTTCATTCTTGAAGTCAGTGAAACCAAGAACCCACCAATTCCAGACACAATAGGTAGACAAGAGACAAACCAAAGGGTTGCATTCTTTGAGTTTCTGATTAGCCTTTCCAAAGGAGGCAATCAGATATGCATTTATCTCAGTGAGCAGAGGGATGACTTTAAATAGAATGGGAGGCAGGTTTGCCCTAAGCAGTGCCCATCTTGACTTTTCCCTTTAGCTTAGTGATTTTGAGGTCCCAAGATTTACTTTCCTTTCACAAGGAGATGGTGCTAAACCATTAGAAACTGCCCCCATTATCTAATCACCCCCTATCAGGCCCCACCTCCAACACTGGGGATTATAATTCAACATGAGATTTGGGCAGGGACATAACCAAACCATATCATTCTGCCCCCTGGCCCCTCCACATTTCCTGTCCTTCTCACATTGCAAAATACAATCATGCCTTCCCAATAGTCCCCCAAAGTTTTAACTCATTCCAGCATTAACTCAAGAGTCCAAAGTCCAAAATCCCATCTGAGACAAGGCTAGTCCCTTCCTTCTTTTTTTTTTTTTTTTTTTTTTTTTTTTTGAGACGCAGTCTCGCTCTGTCGCTCAGGCTGGAGTGCACTGGCACAATCTCGGCTCACTGCAAGCTCTGCCTCCCGGGTTCATGCCATTCTCCTGCCTCAGCCTCCCAGCTAGTCCCTTCTTTCTATGATCCTGTAAATTCACAAACAATTTAGTTACTTACAAGATACAATGGGGGTATCTGACTGTTACTTGACCCATTGTATTATTTTTGTTTTCATTTTTTAAACGTTTACCAGACTTTATTTTTAGAGCAGTTTTAGGTTTACAGCATAATTGAGAAGAAATTACAGAAATTTCCATAAACCCTCTGCCCCACTCACATAAGTAGCCTCTCCCATTATAAATATCCCCCATTAAAGCAATACACTTGTTACAACTGGTGCTCTTACATTGACGTATCATTATCACCCAAAGTCCATAGCTCACATTAGGGTTCATTTTTGTACAATCTTGGTTTGGACAAATGTCTAATGACATGTTTTCGCTATTTTAGTATCATACAAATTAATTTTACTGCCCTGAAAATCCTCAGTGCTCTTCTTGTTCATCTCTGTCTCCCCCCAACTTTTGGCATATACTGATCTTTTTACTATCTCCATAGTTTTGCCTTTTCCAAAGTGTCACATAGTTGGAATCATGCAGTATGTAGTCTTTTTTGATTGGCTTATTTCACTTGGTAAATGCATTTAAGTTTCCTCTGTGTTTTTTCACGGCTTGATAGCTCGTTTCTTTTCAGCACTGAATAATATTCCATTATCTTTTCCACAGACAATCAACAAACTGTTCCACAGTTTATCCATTCACCTACTGAGGGACATTTTGGTTGCTTCTAAGTTTTGGGGATTATGAATAAAGCTGCTATAAACGTCGGTATGCAGGTTTTTGTGTGGACATTTTTCAACTCCATTGTGTAAACACCAAGGTGCGCAATTACTGAATTGCATAAAAGTCTGTTTAGTTTTGTAAGAAACTGACAAACTATCTTTCAAAGTGGCTGTACCCTTTTGCATTCCCACCAGCAATGAATGAGAGTTCTTTGTTCCTCCACATCCACACCAGCATTTGGTGTTGTAAGTGTTTTATGTTTTGGCTATTCTAATTGGTATGCTGTGGTATCTTATTGTTTTATTTTGTATTTCCCTAATGACATATGATGTGGAGCATCTTTTCATGTTTGTCATCTGTATTTCCCTGATGACATATGATATGGAGCATCTTTTCATATGTTTATTTGCCATCTGTATATCTGTAAGTAAGAACATACAGTATTAGGTTTTCTGTTTCTGCATTATTTTGCTTAGGATAATAACCTCCAGCTCCATCCATGTTGCTGAAAGGACACGATTTCATTCTTTTTTATGGCTATGTAGTATTCCATGGTGTATATGTATCACATTTTCTTTATCAAGTCTACAGTTGATGGGCATCTTCATTGATTATGTTGTTTGTTTTCTTATTGTTGGTTTTAAGTGTTCTCTGTACATCTTGGATAATACTCATTTATCAGATATATCTTTCACAATATTTTTCCCAGTCTTTTTATTCTCTTGACGGTGTCTTTCACAGAGCAGAAATTTTTACTTTTAATGAAGTTCAACTTACTAATTCTTTACTTTATTAATCGTGCCTTTGGTGTTTATCTAAAAAGTCATTGCAAAGCCCAAGGTCATCTAAATATTCATCTATGTTAACTTTTAGGAGTCTAAGAGTTTTGCATTTTAGTTAGTTCTTTGAGCTGTTTTGAGTTAACTTTTGTAGAGGATGTAAAGTTTGCATCTAGATTCTTTTTTTTTTGTATGTAGATGTCCAGTTGCTCCAGCACCATTTGTTGAAAAGACTGTCCTTGCTCCATTGTATTGCTTTTCCTTTTTAATCACAGATCAGCAGTCTATATTTATGTGGGTCTATCCCTGAGCTCCCTATTCTATTCCATTGATCTATTTGTCTGTTGTTTTGCCAATACCACACTGTCTTGATTATTATAGCTTTATAGTAAGGCTTGAAGTTTGGTAGTGTTAGTCCTCAACCTGTGTTCTTCTTCAATATTGCATTGGCAATTCTGGGCCTTTTGCCCTTCCTTATAAACACTGTAATCAGTTTGTCCTTATCCACAAAATTACTTGATGGGATTTTGATTGTGTATATTAGTCAAGGTTCTCTAGTGGGACAGAACTAATAGGAGAGATGTAATATATAGGAGAGTTTATTAAGGAGTATTGACTCACATGATCACATGGTGAGGCCCTACAATAGGCCATCTGCAAGCTGAGGAGCAAGGGAACCAGTCTGAGTCCCAAAGCTGAAGAATTTGGAGTCTGATGTTCGAGGACAGGATGCATCCAGCACAGGAGAAAGATGCAGCCTGGGAGACTAAGCCAGTCTAGCCTTTTCACATTCTTCTGTCTGCTTTTATTCTGGCCATGCTGGCAGCTGATTAAATTGTGCTCACTCGGATTGAGGGTGGGTCTGCCTGTCCCAGTCCACTGACCAAATGTTAACCTCCTTTGGCAACACCCTCACAGACACACCCAGGAACAATACTTTGTATCCTTCAGTCCGATCAAGTTGACACTTAATATTAACCATCACATTGGGGTTGCCTTGAATCTACAGATCAAGTCAGGAAGAATTAATATTGGGACAAAATTGTGGCCTGTCCATGAAATGAAATCTCTCTCCACTTATTTAGTTCCTTAATTTCTTTCATCAGAGTTATATAGTTTTCCTCATTTAGATCTTGTACATTTTTTGTATTTATGCCTAAGTATTTCATTTCTCAGGGTGCAAATATAAATGGCACTGTGTTTTAAATTTCAAATTCCACTTGTTCATTGGTGGCATATAGGTAAATGATTGACTTTTTAATATTAACTTTGTATCCTGCAACCTTGCTTTAATTGCTGTTAGTTCCAGGGGTTTTACCAGTACTTTCAAATTTTCTACATAGATATCATATCATCAGTGAACAAAAACAGTTGTTTATTCTTTCCCAACCTATATAACTTCTTTTTCTTTTTAAACTTTTTTAGTTAGGACTTCCAGTATGGTGTTGAAAAGCAATTGTAAGAAGGAAGATTCTCGCTTTATTTATAATCTTAATGGGAAAGCTTTGAGTCTCTCACCATTGAGTACAACGTTAACTGTAGAGTTTTTTGTAGATATTCTCAAGTTGAAGAAGTTTCCCTCTACACCTAGTTTGCTGAGTTTTATCATAAAGGATGTTGGAATTTGTCAAATGCTTTTCTGCATCTATTGATATGATCATGCTATTTTTCTTCTTTAGCCTGTTAGTGTGATGTATTACATTAATTGATTTTCAAATGGTGAATTAGCCTCACATATCTAGGATAAATCCCACTTGGATGTGGTGTATAATTATTTTTATACATTGTTGGGTTTAATTGGCTGGATTTTGTTGAGGATTTTGGCATCTATCTTCATGAGAGAAACTGGTTTATTGTTTTTTTTTCTTATAGTGTCTTTGCCTGGTTTTGGTAGTGTGTAAAGCTGGCCTTATGCAATGAGTTACCAAGTATTCCTTCTCTTTCTGTCTTCTCAAAGAGATTGTAAAGAACTGGTATCAGTGGCTGGCAAGATGGTCAAATAGGAACAGCTCCGGTCTGCAGCTCCCAGCAAGATCAACGTAGAGGTGGGTGATTTCTGCATTTCCAGCTGAGGTACCAAGCTCATCTCATTGGGACTGGTTAGATAGTGGGTGCAGCCCATGGAGGGTGAGCCAAAGCAGGGTGGTGTGTTGCATTACCTGGGAAACTCAAGGAGTTGGGGAACTCGCTACCCTAGCCAAGGGAAGCTGTGAGGGACTGTGTGGTGATGAATGGTGCATTCTGGCCCAGAAACTATGCTATTCCCATGATTGTCACAACCCGTAGACCAGGAGATTCCCTCAGATGCCTATACCACCAGGGCCCTAGGTTTCAAGCACAAAACTGGGCACCCATTTGGGCAGACACTGAGCTAGCTGCAGGAGTTTTTTTTCATACCCCAGTGGCACCTGGAATGCCAGAAAGACAAAACCTTTTACTCCCCTGGAAAGGGGGCTGAAGCCAGGGAGCCAAGTGGTCTAGCTCAGCAGATCCCAACCACATGGAGCCCAGTAAGCTAAAATCCACTGGCTTGAAATTTTCACTGCCAGCACAGCAGTGTGAAGTCAACCTGGGATGCTCGAGCTTGGTGGGGAGAGGGGCATCTGCCATTACTGAGGCTTGAGTAGGCAGTTTTCACTGTGTAAACAAAACTGCCGGGAAGTTTGAACTGGGTGGAGCACACCGCAGCTCAGCAAAACTGCTGTAGCCAGACTGCCTCTCTAGATTCCTCGTCTCTGGGCAGGGCATCTCTGAAAGAAATGCAGCAGCCCCAGTCAGGGGATTATAGATAAAACTCCCATCTTCCTCGGACAGAGCACCTGGGGGTAGGGGCAGCTGTGGGGGCAGATTCAGCAGACTTAAACGTTGCTGCCTGCTGGCTCTGACGACAGCAGTGGATCTCCCAGCACCGCGTTCTAGCTCTGCTAAGGGACAGACTGCCTCCTCAAGTGGGTCCCTGACCCTGTGCCTCCTGACTGGGAGACACCTCCCAGCAGGGGTCGACAGACAACTCATACAGGAGAACTCCGGCTGGCATCTGGCAGGTGCCCCTCTGGGATGAAGCTTACAGAGGAAGGAACAGGCAGCAATCTTTGCTGTTCTGCAGCCTCTGCTGGTGTTATCCAGGCAAACAGAGTCTGGAGTGGACCTCCAGCAAACTCCAGCAGACCTACAGCAGAGGGGCCTGACTGTTAGAAGGAAAACTAACAAACAGAAAGGAATCACATCAACGTCAATAAAAAGGACGTCCACACCAAAACCCCATTCGAAGGTCACCAGCATCAAAGACCAAAGGTAGATAAATCCACGAAGATGAGGAAAAACCAGCACAAAAAGGCTGAACATTCCAAAAACCAAAATGCCTCTTCTCCTCCAAAGGATCACAACTCCTCGCCAGCAAGGGAACAAAACTGGATGGAGAATGAGTTTGATGAATTGACAGAAGTAAGCTTCAGAAGTGGGTAATAACAAACTCCTCCAAACTAAAGGAACATTTTCTAACCCAATGCAAGGAAACTAAGAACCTGAAAAAAGGTTAGAGGAATTGCTAACTAGAAGACCCAGTTTAGAGAAAAACATAAATGACCTGATGGAGCTGAAAAACACAGCATGAAAATTTCAGGAAGCATACGCAAGTATCAATAACCGAATCAATCAAGTGGAAAAAAGGATATCAGAGATTGAAGATCAACTTTATGAAATAAAGCCTGAAGACAAGATTAGAGAACAAAGAATGAAAAAGGAATGAACAAAGGCTCCAAGTAATATGGGACTATGTGAAAAGGCCAAACCTATGTTTGATTGGTGTACATGAAAGTGATGGAGACAACGTAACCAAGTTGGAAAACACTCTTCAGGATATTAGCCAGGAGAATCCCAACCTAGCAAGACAGGCTAACATTCAAATTCAGGAAACACAGAGAACAACACAAAGATACTCCTTCAGAAGAGCAATCCCAAGACACATAATCGTCAGATTCACCAAGGATGAAATGAAGGAAAAAAATGTTAAGGGCAGCCAGAGAGAAAGGTCGGGTTACCCACATAGGGAAACCAATCAGACTAACAGCAGATCTCTCTGCAGAAACCCTACAAGCCAGAAAAGAGTGGGGGCCAATATTCAACATTCTTAAAGAAAATAATTTTCAACCCAGAATTTTGTATCCAGCCAAACTAAGTTTCATAAGCGAAGGACAAATAAAATCCTTTACTGACAAGCAAATGCTGAGAGATTTTGTCACTACCAGACACGCCTTACAAGATCTCCTGAAAGAAGCACTAAATATAGAAAGGAAAAAACGGTACCAGCCACTGCAAAAACATACCAAATTGTAAAGACCATCAACACTATGAAGAAACTGCATCAACTAATGGGCAAAATAACCAGCTAGCATCATAATGACAAGATCAAATTCACACATAAGAATATTAAGCTTAAATGAAATTGGCTAATGCCCCAATTAAAAGACACAGACTGGAAAATTAGATCGAGTCAAGAACCATCCTGCTGTATTCAGGAGACCTATCTCATGTGCAGACACACATAGGCTCAAAATAAAGGGATGGAGGAATATTTACCAAGCAAATGGAAAGAAAAAAAAGCAGGGGTTGCAATCCTAGTCTGATAAAACACACTTTAAACCAACAAAGATCAAAAAAGACAATGAAGGGCATTACATAATGGTAAAGGGATCAATGCAACAAGAAAAGCCAACTACCCTAAATATATATGCACCCAATACAGGAGTACCCAGATTCATAAAGCAAGTTCTTAGAGACCTACAAAGAGACTTAGGCTCCCACACAATAATAGTGGGAGACTTTAACACCACATCGTCATTATTAGACAAATCAACGAGACAGAAAATTAACAAGGATATTCAGGACTTGAACTCAGCTCTGGACCAAGTGGACCTAATAGACATCTACAGAACTCCCCAGCCCAAATCAACAGAACATACATTCTTCTCAGCACCACATCGCACTTATTCTAAAATTGACCACATAATTGAAAGTAAAACACTCCTCAGCAAATGGAAAAGAACAGAATTCATAACAGTCTCTCAGACCACAGTGCAGTCAAATTAGAACTCAGGATTAAGAAACTCACTCAAAACCACACAACTACATGGAAACTGAACAACCTGTTCCTGAGTGACTACTGGAAAAATAATGAAATTAAGGCAGAAATCAAGAGGTTCTTTGAAACCAATGAGAACAAAGACACAACATACCAGAATCTCTGGGACACAGCTAAAGCAGTGTTTAGAGGGAAATTTATAGCATTAAATGCCTACAGGACAAAGCAGGAAAGATCTAAAATTGACACCCTAATATCACAATTAAAAGAACTGGAGAAGCAAGAGAAGACAAATTCAAAAGCTAGTGGAAGAGAAGAAATAACTAACATCAGAGCAAAACTGAAAGAGATAGAGACATGAAAAACCTTTCAAAAAATCAATGAATCCAGGAGCTCGTTTTTTGAAAAGATTAACCAAAGAGATAGACCACTAGCCAGACTAATAAAGAAGGAAAGAGAGAAGAATCAAATGAACACAATAAAAATGATAAAGGGGATATCACCACTGATCCCACAGAAATACAAACTACCATCGGAGAATACTATAAACACCTCTATGCAAATAAACTAGAAAATCTAGAAGAAATGGATAAATTCCTGGACACATACACCCTCCCAAGACTAAACCAGGAGTAAGTCGAATCCCTGAACAGACCAATAACAAGTTCTGAAATTGAGGCAGTAATTAAATTAAAACAAAAAGTAATTAAAACAAAAAGTCCAGGACCAGATGGATTCACAGCCAAATTCTGCCAGAGGTACAAACAGGAGCTAGTCCCATTCCCTTTGAAACTATTCCAAACAATAGAAAAAGAGGGACTCCTCCCTAACTCATTTTATGAGGCCAGCATCATCCTGATACCAAAACCTGGCAGGGACACATGAAAAACAGAAAATTTCAGGCCAATATCCCCGATGAACATCAATGCAAAAATCCTCATTAAAATACTGACAAACTGAATCCAGCAGCACATGAAAAAATGTATCCACCACGATCAAGTCAGCTTCATCCCTGGGATGCAAGGCTGGTTCAACGTATGCAAATCAATAAGTGTAATCCATCACATAAACAGAACCAATGACAAAAAACATGATTATCTCAATAGATGCAGAAAAGGCCTTCAATAAAATTCAACACCTCTTCATGCTAAAAGCTCTCAATAAACTAGGTATCAATGGAACGTATCTCAAAATAATAAGAGCTATTACGACAAACTCACAGCCAATATCATACTGAATGGGCAAAAGCTGGAAGCATTCTCTTTGAAAACTGGCATAAGACAAGGATGCCCTCTCTCACCACTTCTATTCAACATAGTATTGGAAGTTGTGGCCAGGGCAATCAGGCAAGAGAAAGAAATAAAAGAATTCAAATAGAAAAAGAGGAAGTTAAATTGTCTCTTTTTGCCAACAACATGATTTTATATTTAGAAAACCCCATCATCTCAGCCCAAAAACATCTCAAGCTGGTAAGCAACTTCAGCAAACTCTCAGGATACAAAATCAATGTACAAAAATCACAAGCATTCTTATACACCAATAATAGACAATCAGAGAGCCAAATTATGAGTGAACTCCCATTCACAATGGCTACGAAGAGAATAAAATACCTAGGAATACAGCTTACAGGGGATGTGAAGGACCTCTTCAACGAGAACTGCAAACCACTGCTCAAGGAAATAAGAGATTTCCTTGAAATGGAAAACCATTCCATGCTCATGCATAGAAAGAATCAATATTGTGAAAATGGCCATACTGCCCAAAGTAATTTATAGATTCAATGCTATCCCCATCAAGCTACCATTAACTTCCTTCACAGAATTAGAAAAAACTACTTTAAATTACATATGGAACCAAAAAAGAACCCACATAGCCAAGACAATCCTAAGCAAAAAGAACAAAACTGGAGGCATCATGCTACCTGACTTCAAACTATACTACAAGCCTACAGTAATCAAAACATCATGGTAGTGGTACCAAAACAGATATACAGACCAAAGGAACAGAACAGAGGCCCCAGAAATAACGCCATACATTTACAACCATCTGATCTTTGACAAACCTGACGAAAACAAGCAATGGGAAAAGGATTCCCTATTTAATAAATGGTGTTGGGAAAACTGGCTAGCCATACGCAGAAAACTGAAACTGGACCCCTTTCTTACAACTTACACAAAAATTAACTCGAGATGCATTAAAGATTTAAATATAAGACATAAAATCATAAAAACCCTAGAAGAAAACCTAGGTAATACCATTCAGGATATAGGCATGGGCAAAGACTTCATGACTAAAACACCAGAAGCAATGGCAACAAAAAGCAAAATTGACAAACGGGATTTAACTAAACTAAAGAGCTTCTGCACAGCAAAAGAAATTATCATCAGAGTGAAAAGGCAACCTACAGAATGGGAGAAATTTTTTGCAATCTAGCCATCGGACAAAGGGCTAATATCTAGAATCTACAAGGAACTTAAACAAATTTACAAGAAAAAAACAAACAACCCCATCAAAAAGTGGGTGAAGGATATGAACAGACACTTCTCAAAAGAAGACATTTATGCAACCAAAAAACATATGAAAAAAAGCTCATTATCCCTGGTCATTAGAGAAATGCAAATCAAAACCACTACGAGATACAATCTCACGCCAGTTAGAATGGCAATCATTAAAAAGTCAGGAAACAACAGATGCTGGAGAAGATGTGGAGAAATAGGCATGCTTTTACAGTTGGTGGGAGTGTAAATTAGTTCAACCATTGTGGAAGACAGTGTGGCAATTCCTCAGGGATCTAGAACCAGAAATACCATTTGACCCAGCAATCCCATTACTGGGTATATACCCAAAGGATTATTAATCATTCTACTATAAAGACACATGCACATGTATGTTTATTGCAGCACTGTTCACAATAGCAAAGACTTGGAACCAACCCAAATGCCCATCAATGATAGACTGGATGAAGAAACTGTGGCACATACACACCATGGAATACTATGCAGCCATAAAAAAGGATGAGTTCATGTCCTTTGCAGGGACATGGATGAAGCTGGAAACCATCATTCTCAACAAACTAACACAGGAACAGAAAACCAAACACTGCATATTCTCACTCATAAGTGGGAGTTGAACAATGAGAACGCATGGACACAGGGAGGGGAACATCACACACCGGGGCCTGTAGTGGGGTGGGGGGCTAGGGGAGGGATAGCATTCGGAGAAATACCAGATGTACATGATGGGTTGATGGGTGCAGCAAACCACCATAGCACGTGTATACCTATGTAACAAAACTGCACGTTCTGCACGTGTATCCCAGAACTTAAAGTATAATATAAAAAGAACAAAAAAAAGAACTGGTATCATTTTCTTCCCTAAATGATTGGTAGAATTAATCAGTGAACCCATCTGGGCCTGATACTTTCTGTTTTGGGAGGTAATTATTGATTTGATTTTTTTTAACCAGATATAGGCTTATGCAGATTATCTTTTTCTTCTTGCCTGAGTTTTGGCCAACTCTCTCTCAAGGAATTGGTCCATTTCATCTGTATCATCAAATTTGTGGGCATAGACTTGTTCGTAGTGTTCCTTTAATATCTTTTTAATCTCCATGGGATCAGTCATGATGTTCCTTCTTTCATTTCTAATATTAGTAGTTTGTGCCCTTTCTTTCTTTTCTTTTTTTTTTTTCAGTTAGCCTGGCTAGAGGTTTATTGACTTTGCTTTTGTTTTCATTGATTTTCCGTATTATTTCCTGTTTTCAATTTCATTGATTTCTGGTGTAATTTTTATTTCTTTTCTTCTGCTTACTTTAATTTGCTCTTCTTTTTCTAATTTCCTAAAGTAGAAGCTTAGATGTTTGATTTTAGACTTTTCCTCTTTTCTAACATACACATTCAATGCTATAAATTTCCCTGTAAGCACTGCTTTTACAGTATCTGTGAATTTTGATAAGCTGTTTTCATTTTATTTTCTTTAAAATACTTTTAATACCTCTTGAGATTTCCTCTTGACCAATTTGTTACTAAGAAGTGCATTAATTTCCAAGTATTAATCGGTTTTCCAGCTACCTTTCTGTTATTGGCTTCTAGTTTAACTCTATCATGGTCTGGGAGTAGACATTGTTATGATTTATTTATTTATTTATTTATTTATTTATTTATTTATTTATTTATTTTTTGAGACAGAGTCTTGCTGTTGCCCAGGCTGGACTGCAGTGGCGCGATCTTGGCTCACTGCAGGCTCCACCCCCCGGGGTTCATGCCATTCTCCTGCCTCAGCCTCCCGAGTAGCTGGGACTACAGGCGCCCGCCACCACGCCCGGCTAATTTTTTGTATTTTTAGTAGAGAGCTGGGGTTTCACCGTGCCAGCTGGAATGGTCTCGATCTCCTGACCTCATGATCTGCCCTCCTCGGCCTCCAAAAGTGCTGGGATTACAGGTGTGAGCCACCACGCCCGGCGACATTGTATGATATTTTGAATTTGTTAAAGTGTGTCTTATGGCCTAGAATGTGACCTTTCTTAATGAATGTTCCAGGTTAGTTTGGGAAGAATTAATATGCTGTTGTTGGATGAAGTAGTCTATAGATGTCCATTATATTCAGCTGATTGATGGTATTGTTGAGTTCAACTATATCCTTACTGATTTTATGTTTGCTAAATCAGTCCATTTCTGACAAAGCAGAGTTGAAGTATCCAATTATAACAGTGGATTAATCTTTTCTCCTTGGAATTTTATCAGTTTTTACACATGTGTTTTGATTTTGTGTTGGTAGATGCATACACATTAAAGATTGTTATGTCTTCTTTGGAGAATTGACCCCTTAATCATTACGTAATGCCCCTTTTCATACCTGATAACTCTCCTTGCTCTGAAGTTTCCTCTGTCTGAAATTAATATAAGCTACTCTATGACTAGTTTTATCATGGTATATCTTTCTCCATTCATTGACATTTATTTTATATGTTTTTTTATATTTAAAGTGAGTTTCTTACAGACTACATATATTGGGTCTTGTCTTTTGAGCCACTCTATCTCTGTATTTTAATTGATACATTTAGGCCATTAACATTCAAAGCAATTGTGAATACAGCTAGATTAATATCTACTATATTTGCTACTGTTTTCATTTCATTGAACTTGTCCTTTTTTCCTGATTTTGCTCTTCTAGTCTTTTTCTGCTTTTTGTGGTTTTAATTAAGCATTTTCTATAATTTCATTTTCTCTTATTTCTTACCCTCTCATCTATATTTTGTTAAAAAAATTTGGGGGGTTGCCCCAGAGTTTACAATCTATATTTACAACTAATCTAAGTCCATTTTTCATCACACTATATAATTTCACGCATAGTGTGGGTACCTTGTAATAAAATAATCCTAATTCTTCCCTTTCATCCCTTGTATTATTGGTTGTATCATTCATTTCACTTATATGTAAGCATACATAATTACATACCTGAATACATTGTTGATATTCTTATTTTGAACAAACTGTTATATTTAAGATCAATAAAGAATAAAAAATAAAAGTTTTCATTTTACTTTCAGTTATTCCTTTTCTTTTCTGGGCAGGCAGGGGGAGGTGTGGGGATGAAGTCTCGCTCTGTCGCCTAGGCTGGAATGCAATGGCATGATCTTGGCTCACTGCCACCTCCACCTTCACCTCCCAGGGTTCAAGTGATTCTCCTGTCTCAGGCTCCCGAGTAGCTGGGACTACAGGAGTGTGCCACCAGGTCAGGCTAATTTTTTGTATTTTTAGTAGAGACAGGGTTTCTCCATGCTGCCCAGGCTGGTCTTGAACTCCTGGCCTCAAACAATCCACCCACCTTGGCCTCCCAAAGTGCTAGGATTACAGGTGTGAGTCACCACAACCAGCCGAATATATAATAATGATGTAAAATATTAATAATAAAGAAAAGTGGGCCAGGCGCAGTGGCTGACACCTATAATCCCAGCACTTTGGGAGGCCGAGGCAGGCGAATCACCTGAGAGTCAGGAGAGCAAGACCAGACTGGTGAACGTGGTGAAACCTTGCCTCTATTAAAAATACAAAATAATTAGCCAGGCATGGTGGTGCATGCCTGTAATCCCAGCTACTTGGGAGGCTGAGGCAGGAGAATGGCTTGAACCCGGGAGGCGGAGGTTGCAGTGAGCCAAGATTGCACCACTGCATGCCAGCCTAGAAGACAGAGCAAGACCCTGTATCAAAAACAAAAAACAAACAACAACAACAACAACAAAACATGATGATGCATTTGTCACAATTAATGAACCAATACTAATATATTATCTTTGATTGAAGTCAATACTTTATTCAGATTTCCTTAGTTTTAACTAATGTCTTTCTTTTGTTCCAAGATCACATCCAGGATGCCACATTATATTCAGTAGCCATGTCTCCTTAGGCTCCTCTTGGTTGTGGTAGTTTTTCAAACTGTCCTTGGTTTTGATGACCTTGGCAGTTTTAAATATTACTATTCAGGTATTTTGCACAATTTTTCTTGATTGAGATTTGCCTATTTTTTTTTAACAATTAGACTGGGCTAATATTTTTTGGAGGAAGACCACAGAAGAAGTGTGGTATTATCATCACATCACATCAAGGCTACATACTATCAAATATGGTTTATCACTATTGATGTTAACCTCAATCACCTGGCTTCAGGTGGTATTTGTCAGGTTTCTCCACTGTCAAGTTACATTTTTGGTCTCTTTTTCCAACACTCTAGTTTTTGGAAGAATTTTCCCTTATGTTTTTTACTGAATATTTTCTATATAAGTGAAGCTTATTGATTTTAGTATTTACGTATTATTTAAAGTAACACTAAATTATAACGAGTAGACAGTCATCAAAACATTTGCCAATTACAAAATATCAATGAGAAATTAGAGTACTACCATTAATAATCCACAAGAAAATATCTTTTTCCAATCTCATTTTAAAAAAATACTTACTTTGCTATTCAGAGCAAATGCCAGATTATGAGACCCACAGAAAGCCACCCTGATAAAAATGTGATTCATTTAGAAGTGTTGATGTATGATAAGAAATATCCTATCCAGCTCCATACCTATTATTGTGGATTATTTTTCACTCTTTACTAAAGGTTTTAGTTACTCTCTGTATTCGTCATATATTGCTGCACAAAAAAATTACCCCTACAATTTAGTGGTTAACACGTCAAGCAGTTTCTGTGGATCAGGAATGTGGACATGGCTTAACTGGGTCCTCGGCTTCAGGATCTCTCACAAGGCCACAATCACGGTGTCAGCCAGGGCTATCGTCATTTCATGCTTCAACTGAGTAAGAATCTGCTTCCAAGCTCATTCTGTTTGTTTGCAGGCTTCAGTTCCTTGTGGGCTTTTTAACTCAATAGGAGAGCCTCAGTCTCTTGCTGGGAATTGGCTGGGGTTCACCTTCAGTTCCTAGCCATATGAGTTTCTCCAAAATTGTAGCTTGCTTCATCAATGTGAGCAACCCAAAAAGGCAAGATGGAATGAAAGAGTGCCCACTAGAAAGAGAAAGCTAGCAAGACTGAAGTAGTAGTCTTTCCTAACTTAATTACAGAAATGACAGCCCATCACTCTTACTGAATTCTATCTATTCTGGAAGAGGGTGATTAAGTCCACACCATACTCAAGGGAAAGGGATGACGCCAAGGTGTGACACTGGAAACTATGTCATGAGCTGCCTACCACATTATCCCTGTGATGTTCCTTCCTATGGGAGGATTCTATATCTCTCTCTATTGAACAAAGTAATGACTATGTGACTTGCTTTAAGCTCATGAACTCTGACAAAAATAACACATTTTATAATGTTTTAAGGTATTCAAATGCCCATATTATAAAAATTACCTCAGAGAGGCTGAGACTTCTGGAATGGTGGAGTGAAGAGATTGGCAAATCTTCTCCCCAAAAAGCAAAAATAAAATTGGACACTTGAAAAAAAAACTCCCAACTATCAAAATCAACCAAAGGCATACAAATAACTCAAAAAGTTATATTTAAGAAAACTACTGAACCTTGGGTAAGAATGGTGTTATTTAATGGCATTTTAGCCCACACCACCTTAGGGACAGGATGGACCAGGAAAACCATCACTTTACTGCCAAAGTGGACTGGCTTCATTTGGAGTAGAGTCGGAAGTCCCCATGTCCAGGACATTGTCAAGAACAACAGTGATTTTGGTGACAAATAATTGGGGAGGGATGATATCATAGCTAGCCTTAGGGTGTGATTAAGCTTAGAGCAAACAACAGATTAGCAGACGAGCCAGAAATTTAATGGGAAAAAATGAAGAATGAGGCAGCTTTCCTTATACTAAACACAAAAATTAACTCAAAATGGATCATAAACTCAAATGTAAGAATGAAAACTATAAAACTTCTAGAGAAACACATAATAGAAAATCTTCATGGCCCTGGAATTTCTTGGGTTAGGCAAAGAGTTCTTAGATATAACATCAAAGGCATAATGCATAAAAGAAAAAAATGACACATTGGATTTCATAAACATTTAAAAGATTCTTGTCCCTCAAAAGACACTTCAGAAAAATGAAAAGACAAGCCACAGACTGGGAGAAGATACCTGCCAATCATAGACTTAATAAAAATGTTATCCAGAATATATAAAGAACTCTTATAATTAAATAAGAAGATAACATACAAAAGAGGCAAAGAATTTGAATAGACATTTTACCAAAGACATGGCTGATAAGTATATGAAAAGAGGCTCAATCACATTAAGTCATTTGAATTAGAAAATGCAAATTAAAACTGTAATGAGAAACCACTTCCTACCTATTAAAATGCCTATAATAAAAAAAGACAAACAAAAATAAGCATTGGTGAAGATATGGAGAAACTGTAACCCACATATGTTGCTGGTAGGAATATAAAATGATTTGTCACTTTGTAAATGTTTAACAGTTTCTTAAAAAGTCATAAAAACTTCTGACATGGTACAGCACAGATGAACCTCAAAAACATGCTGAGTGAAAGAAGTCAGACATAAAAGATTACATATATGTTTTCATTCATATGGAATATCTATAAAAGGCAAATTTTTAGACAGAAAGCAGAGTAATTATTTTCTAGGGCTGGGTGTAGCAATGAAGATTCACTGCAAATGGACTCAGGAGATGTTTTGGGTGCGATGGACATGTTCTAAAAGTGGACTGTGGTGGTCAGTTGCACAATTCTGTAAATTTACTAACAAACATTGAATTGTACACTAAGAATGGCTAAATGTATGAAAATTATACTTCAATAAAACTGTTATTAAAAAGGAAAACACATATGTTTAGTGCCACATCTCTCTCTCTGTGTCAGGACGATCAGTTATGTTCCAGATAGGTGTTTCAACAGCTTGGGTCCCAGAATGAACACACATAAGGAGCAGAGTGCAGGAAACTCATGATGGATGTGAACAAGAAAATAACCTTTGTTGTCGTAAGTCACTGAGATTGAGATTTGGGAATCATTTTTTACCACAGCATAACATAGTTTATCCTGACTCCTAGACTTATCTTTCTGAGAAATAAAATATATCATTACAAATTGATATTAAATTCTTCAGGGGAGAACTTCTATTTAAGAAGTAAATTTATTATAAGTGTATTTTCTATAATTTCATAACATAACTTTATGGTTCCTTGAGTTAAAAATATAAACTTTCTGTTACATCCTTTTAGGTTTCATGCAACTCTGAATCATGTGACAAAATTATTTACATATATTTGCATAGCACATTACCAAGAGTTGGGAATATATTAAGGAACAATATAGACATGGCCCCTACCTTCACAAAGCTTATAGTTAAAAAAAAAAAAAACAATGTTTATTATCTGTTTGCTTTCTATAATATATTTTAAAACAACTACGTATTTATTTTCATGTTCCATGATAGTTTTTAAAATAAAGGAAGTAGATGATTGTTCTTTCAATTTAAACTTCTGTGACTATCACTTCTAATTTGCCAGATAATTTTTACAATGCATATTTTAATTTGTATTCATTTTTTATTTCTACCAGCAGATGGAACCCTTTAGATTTATTTTGTCTCAAACAGCACTATATAAACTTTTGTGATTTCTTCTAATTTTTACGAATTCTTTTTTCTTTGATTTAATATTTATTTCTAGAACACAAGTTAATGATAATAGGCAAAGATAGTCATTCTACATTCCCAAAAAAACCTCCACATTAATAAAATTCATATCGGCGCATTCAATTAAAGAATATTCAATTAAATATTCACCTATTCACCCTATCTCACTCCCCTAAGTCCCCACATTCATAAATACACACAAAAAATTTCAAGACACATGACCTCAGGGCCAAACACTGCATTCTTTAAGATGTTATGGTACTTTGCCGAAACATTTGTATGCATCTCTGCAAAGGTGTAGAGCAAAAGACCTATTCCAGGAGCAAAACCACAGCAGAATGTGGCACTCCAAAGAATGGTCAAAAAGCAGCTCTCCAGCTTTGTGGTAGCTTCTCCCTCTGCACACAGCACCGCTTGAGTTAAACCATGGTTGCTGGTTTGAGGCAAAACAGCACAGGAAAAAGGATGACTTAACTTCTATAAGAAGCCCCAGGCCGGACACGGTGGCTCATGCCTGTAATCCCAGCACTTTGGGAGGCCGAGGTGGGCAGATCACTTGAGATCAGGAGTTCGAGACCAGGCTGGTCAACATGAAGAAACCCCATCTCTACTCGAAATACAAAAAAAAATTAGCCGGGCATGGTGGTGCATGCCTATAGTCCCAGCTACTAGGGAGGCTGAGGCAGAAGAATAGCTTGAACCTTGGAGATGGAGGTTGTAGCGAGCCTAGATCATGCCACTGCACTCCAGTGTGGGTGACAGACTGAGACTCTGTCTCAAAAAAAAAAAAAAAAAAAAAAAGGCAGCCACAGATATGCTTCTGTGGCTATAGCAGGCTTTGCCCCAGGAAATTTCTTCCTGAAGACTAAGGAGAGAAGAGAGAAGCTTTATAAGTGTCTACTCTGCTTTCTTTTGAAAACAGTTTGCAACAACTGGTTCTTCCACATCTGGACTGGATGATTGAGGCTGGAGTTTATTAATGAGCTAGGTTGTGGCCTTCTCCTTACAGACTTTTATTCCAGAGACCCACGCAAGGTTATCTCACAAGAATCACAAGTTCACCAGAGAGCTGGAAACCCATCCATCTTCATCAAAATTTATTATGAAGGAAAGGTGGAAAAGAAGCAATATTGACTATACTAAAATCAAAATTTCTGTCCATAATTGTATACTTTAGGACTGGCCTTCTCTGTTCTCCACTTTCCTGAAATTGTTCTCAGTTAAAAGTAGGAGAAAAAACTCATTATTATAAAAGAAACACAGCTCTGGCCCTAAAAAATTTACTGTAAAGTGGCTCACACTACGTGGTCAACCTTACTTTCCACGATTCCCCATCATGAACCCAACTTTATAATCAAATCAGTGTTCTCATTGTTTTTAAACTAACTGTCACATCCATGTCTCATTGTTTCCGCCTCCATTTCTTTGCTCCTGTTATCCCACCCTTAAGTCACTTTCACTTAGTACTTCCTTAGGGAATCCTCTCCCTTAAGACCTAGTCCAAGCTCTAAGTGCTAAAAGATACTATCTGTTTCTCAGGGTTCTTAGGGCTCTATCAGACACTGAAGTCTAATTCCATACTATCAGGTATTAGCTAATGTTTGTTGAAGAGACCTGCTTAGCCTGGATGAGGATGGGCATGCAAATGAAACCTGGAGTTGGAATGGTCACATGGTATGTCTAAAGAGACTGGCCTGAGGCTTTTTCAGAATTCTCCCTTATGTCAGTTACAGTATTATATAGGAGCAGTAGTTTAATTCTGACACACCTGATGTGGTTAGTCTTTGTGTCCGCACACAAATCTCATCTTGAATTGTAATCCTCATAATCCCCATGTGTAGAGAGAGGAATCAGGCGGGAGGTGACTGGATCATGGGACGGTTTCCCCTATGCTGTTCTTGTGATAGTGAATGAGTTCTTATGAGATCTTATGGTTTTATAAAGCAGTTTTCCCTGCTGTTGCTGGCTCTCTCTTTCTTGCCACCACATGAAGAAAGTCTTTGCTTCCCCTTCACCTTCTACCATGATTGTAAGTTTCCTGAGGCTTCACCTGCCATGCAGAACTGTGAGTCAATTAAACCTCTTTTCTTTATAAATTACCCAGTCTTGGGTAGTATCTTTATAGCAGTGTGAAAATGAACTAATACAATGCCTAAGCAAAGCATGAAAATGAAGAGTTCAACTAAACTTGTTAAGTTTCCTGAGAGTGCATGATGCAAGAATAACACAAATAAACACAATATCTGAGATGGGCACTGGAATAAGTTTATGGAGAAAACTTGAAAGAATCTAATTGTCAGGAAAAATAGAAACTCAGAAGTGTTTTGTGCTGACAGACAACTAAAGATCAGATGAGACAAAAGCTGTCTCTGAAGATGCCAGGGCTGACACATGACAACCTATGCCAAATTCTTCCTCCATCCCCATTCCCCATATCTTGGCATTTTACAAGTCTCATGGTCACTGGACCTGCACTGGGAGAACACAGCTGTAACTCCAAAATGATTGAGTTTCCAACACTCAGCAGAATGGGGTCTCATAATCAAAATTAAGTTCAGTTGATAAATGTGATTAATAGTTATATTTCTTGCAAGCTGACTGTGTTGACTGAGACTCAAGCCCAAATTTCCGTCACTTTTTGATACCCCGCTATTAGGTATGGCACCAATCACTACAACCTCCAGCCCCTACGAAAAATATATTCAGAATTGATGGGAAAAAATTGAGGTTAAAAACATGTCTACACAGTATGAATGTTTTCAAATAGTTGTCCTATTGATGGAAATAATTTTGCATCATGTGTTTTAGTTGGTAGTAAAAGGAAGCCCAAATAGTTGATCCATAAGCTCTCTATGGTCACGTCCTCACCAGATTGACCAAATTTATAGGCAGAATAGCAGCAGACCCAAGTTTCTGTATTTATATTTCTTACTTGAACTTCATGATGAAAAACATAAAACTGTTCTGAGTTATTTTAACATTAAACACATTCATCCTTGGAATTGGAAAATGCTAATGCTTTCCTACGCCCATATGCTGAATAAAATTGAAAGTAAACAGAGCTAGCATATTTTGGGAATTGCTACTATAGTCATCAAAGCAATTAAAAACTCATTTCAAGGTGGTTATTATAGTAGTATTTGTTGTTATTTATATGTCTCAAGTAGGGGCACTTCTGTAGTTGTATATTATACCACATACATTATCAGTATAAAAACCAAGAAAACTTATCCATTTCATAAATATCAGGATTAGTCCTTAAGGCCTAAAATTTTCAGCTCCATCATCTTAAGGATGAAGTCCTTCCTATACTATCACAAGTTTAATATTTTGAAATAAAATTGCATTTATGGTCATAAAAGTATAATAGAGTAAGAATAATAATGTTTGATTATTTGACTCATACCTACATGAATTTCCATTTATTTGATTAGATTGCCATAACCTTCTCATAAATTAAAAGTCTTTTAAAGAATCAATAGTATAATTTGTCCCAGACTATAACATTGCTTACTCTGTCTGGTATATTTGTTTACCAATGTACAAGGAGGAAAAGAATAAACTCTGTTGTAAGAACCTTATTTCCATTATGCTAAATATTATCTTAAAATTCTTAATAGAATAAGACCTTGCTATAAAGTTCCTCAGTAGGTCAATATTTTTCCCATACTTATATAATTGTTTTTATATGAGAATTTAACTCTTCAACCACAGGGTAAACACATGGAGGACACAGAAAAAATGTTGTACAGTGTTCTTTATACCTCTAGGTATTATATACTTTTGTAGGTCTGAGCTATACTTTATGCCTGGGAAAATCTCATTCTATATCTCAAGGAGCTTTATGTGTACTCCTCTCTTTTCCTTGCAAACATGTGATCCATAGAGTGCCAAAAGAAAGCGCTATTTACATAAAATTAAGCCAAAATTGAACAGCTTGTGATAGGCAAATCACAAAAGTGGCTGTCATCCTTACAAATGCCCTAAGCATCTTCGTGGTGACCGTTCATTTCCTATGAAAGAATGAAAGTCTCTGTGTAGTCTAAACCTACTCCAGGAAATTATAACAGCTACACTGACATTTCCAACCAACCTCATAAGGCCAAGATTCTTCCCCAAAAGGAGTCCTGATCTTGGATTCTGGGTTTTGACCTAGGTCATACCTTATACTCTGTGTGTATTTCCTGATTCTGTCAAATAGACATGTTGTCCTACATTTTCCACAGCTTTCCATGAGTGCTGCCTGATATTACGGAAACACATTAGAAGGTCTCGGCTACCAGTAAATAGACTTGCCCTTCTAATAGATGCTTGGGCTCCTTTCCTTGTGGTTTTAACCCCTGGTTTTCTATTTCATTGGATTTATCAGCTAAACTCAGAGTCTAGAGCAACAGAGATTGAAATTTTTATATGTGTACTTACGTAAGAAGATACCATCTTCATCAGAGGTTTTGGTTTGATGAGTCTTGTGGGTTGTTTACAGTCTGTCTTGGGCTTTAAGGAAGTCACCTGTTTGCTGGAGTGAAGTCTGTGGCAGCTTGAGGGCTTCTTATGGCCACATCCCCATTCTGGTTGAAGCTAACAAATCTACAGACTCATTTTGAGCAAATCTGCCTATGTCAGTTAACTCTTGCTATGTGACAAAGGACCCCTAAATCTCAGTGGTATTTATTGAGCCCATACATCAGTTGGTTCACTAGAGGTTAGCTGATCTAGGGTGGGCCCATAGGGGTGACCCAGCTGAAACACTTATGTATACCCTATATGTCTCTCATTCTTTTCTGGCCCAGAAAGCTGGTACAGGCCTGTTTTTCCTTTGGCAATGGCAGAAATGCACAAAGATAAGAAGAAACACACAAGTCCTCTTCACTGAGACTCTGGCATGTGTCATTCTTTTGGCCAAAATAAGTCACATGACCAAGCACAAAATTTAATCAAATAATGAGAAAATATATTCTGCCTCTTCAGCAGGAGGAATGCAAAGTCCCATGGCAAATGGCACAGATACAGAATGAGTAAATAACTCCATTAATGCAAATTACCACACTGCCACAGCTTTTCCTTGCTGTGAACCACAGAATCACACTGCTTCATACCATTGACTGAGTCAGGAATCAGCATCTGATCCAAGAGCAACCTTCTACTGTGGCTATCAACTTATGAGGTAGCCCAATACAAGAGTTCTGTCCAGCCTAAGAGAACTTGGTTTCCACCTAGGTGCTTAGAATAACCATACTATGGAAGTGCAAAGCTGTTGGCGAATATGGCTTCTACCAGTGGATGCAGAAGCAAAGGGAATTAATATGTACCTTTCCTGGAGTGGTAAGAAACTGTATTTCTTAACTCTGTCTCTTTGCTAGGAAGCTTCCTGTCTAATTTCTGTGAGGCAGGAAGTGGCCAAAAGTCAGCTTATATTAATCTCTACCCTGAGACATATCTTTGTGTAAAGACCCACTCAGTGGTGAGAAAAAAACTGCTCCTGGCCTCACCTCCGGAACCAGAAAATTAGTGCTAATCAGACTAATTAAATGCTATGAGTGTTTTTGGGCTCCCAGTCAAATTTTTTAAAGTTATATTAAAAAATGGGTAAAGATAAGGCCTGCTTGTAGTTATTATCCAGGCCAATACTTTTATATTAGATTCTCTTCTCCCTACTCTTTTAAATTAGATTATTGTTGATCATTCAGGACATGGTGCCAATCCTTTCTTGACATGGAGTCTCATTAGGTTATCAATTCCACATCAAATACTTTCTTCTTTGATCTCCCAGAGAATGTACTAGCTACATGCTTACTGCAATTTTTGTGTTGGTTATGGGACCCTGCCACACATTAACACATAGCACTGTGGAAGGGGCATCCCAAGGGAGTTGTGTCCTTCATCAGAGATCACACTCCCCCATCCCCAATTCTAAGAAACACCCCTGGCCACAGATAAGGAAGTCAGGAACAGTCACCTGACACAACACCAGCTAATTCACCCATTAGCCAGTGGCTGGGTGAGAAAGCTCAGCCTAAATGAGATTTGAATAATTAGCTATGTCAAACAGATTTAGTCTCAGAAATTTGAACTTGAACTCTAGAACAGGAGTAGGGGGTAGAAGACAGAGAGAAAAGTAACCTCAGAGAGTAGCCACAGTATGTCAATGGTAGACCACTGGTGCAGGGATCCTTCAAGCTCCCTTGAATCCAGAACAAGCCTCCAGCTCCTATCTTCCTATTCATGTGTGGCATGAACTTTTACCCTGGAGCTCCATGACATCCCATCTCTCTTATCGCCAAATGAATTCTAATAAAAACCCCCAGTAAGTCCATGACTGGAAATTAAAATAACTAACAAAACAGCCATTGATTACATGCTCTATTGTGTCTTTTGTTGCATGTTGTATGCCTGTCTTCCTATCTAGTGAGACTATTAGCTCCTTAACAGCAGAAATATCTATATTCTCCAGGAAGCTAACACAGAAATCTAACACATTGAGATCCTCAGGAAGAACATAAATTGGATTGACAGCAGTCCCAAAATTCTCTCTAAAATCAATTTTAAAATTATACCAAAATGTATTTGTTATGTGCTATTTTCAAAAATTACAGCTGAATTCTTTCTTTCAGGTGTGGGATGTCCTACAAGATGGCTTCCTTGACAGCAGAAAGAACAGAATAGTTTAACTAATCTATTATTTTCTCCAGCATTTGACTTACCTCCACTAGAGCAGAGACTAGGCCAGTAATTTCCTTAGACCACTTCTATGTGTTCACAACACCAAATATCTGCTGGCAAAACTTTTCATCCCTCAGTTCTTTGCACAAATAAAAATCATACCTGGAGGTGAAATGAAAAACAACAACAACAACAAAACCTACAAAGAGTCATTGTGAGAAATGAGGGTTAGCCAGAAAATATTGGGCAAGCATATTGTCAGTTGTATGAACTCCCCTCCACTAGCCACACCCACTCTGGGAAGCTGAAGCAGAAGAGGTGGGATATTATCTCTCAGCCTTCATCTGCACACTGCATTCTGCCAGCACGCTAGAGGCTTGTTATAGGTAAGTATACAGAGTAACTCTACAAGGCTTAAATTTTTCTCAAGTCTATGCTATTTTGACATTTCAAGGTATAAATCTTTAATAGAAAAGATAAATCAAAGGCAGGTTACCTCGGAAGTATTTTATTTAGCAATATTCTTAAATGACATCTTACAACTTTGATCCTTCTCTTTAAGTCTATACTTGAATCTGAAACTGAATTTAAAAGTTTTACAACTTTTAAAATTCAACTTTAACTTAAAAAATATTCAATACAGAAACAAGAAAGGCAACAATATATTTTAAAAATGTATTCAGGATCAAAATACTTGCTATTTTTTCTAATTAAAAATTTTGCCTAATTATTCTTCCTAATCTCAGAGACTCTCCTGCGTGTCCTTTCTTATTAGATTGAAGTCTATATATCAGTCACCACTGCCTTTCTGTCCTTTGAAAGCCATGCTAAATCTTACATCTTATGATACAATTGAGAGAAACTTTTTCTACCAATTTCTTTCAAAACATGATTTATTCTCTTGTACCTTTCATTTCCAGAAAAAGATACTGTTTCATTCTAAGAAATGCTACTTCTAGAAATATCCAATTTTCCCTTCCATTAGAAAATATTATCTAATCATTTCATATTCTAAATAAAAATTCAGCTGTTACTGTTCAAGAATTCTGAAATGTAATTTTTCTAGTCTCTGTGTCCATGGCAGTAGACAAGATTTATTTTCACCAAGGATATAACATAGGGCAAGTGGAGACGTGGTCTACAAGCATATTATCACACACAAATATTGTTTGGCTTGATCCCAATACTACTTTCTGCCTATGGAGACTCACTCACCCTACTTTTAGTTCAATTGGACCTAGATGAGCTTGAGGCTTGAATCAACCAGTGGGAACTTCCCCAATGGGAAGCACCTCCAGGACTTTTGCTGAAACAATAGAGAAATATGCATTCTATCTTTCTGGGATAATGAGTATTACATTATCCAGTATCCACCTCACTTGTCACTCATTATATGGCAGCCATTTGACTTTAGTAGAACAGACACAACCCTCAAGTCCAGAGGTGGCTTATCCTGTTTAGTATAAGCCAATCCGTCAAGAGAGCTCTTATCCCTCTTTCCCTAGATATTGAGTCCAGGATGGGCAATGACCTAAACTGGTCCCCACAGAATGAAATACAGGACTTCTGTCAATAACTGAGGGGAAAGATTTGTTTCTTGGTCTGATTGATGTAGTGTGCATCTGTGAGGACTAGAACCATTACAGCTATAGCTGACACATAAAGAAGAGCTAAGAGAATCCCAGAGAGTTTGATCAAACCACATCCAAAGCTTCACTACATCTGGATTTTTAGCTGTTATGTGAACCAATACATTTATTATTTAAAGAGTTTGTGATGAAGATCATGTAATATATGCCTAAAGTTTTCATTAACATCTTTGCCATTACATGGCGAGTGCTCACCGGAGAATAAAGTTGAAGTGAAGCAAAGCAGCACTGGGAAAGAAAGCAGGATAGATTGATTGCTGGTGACATCACTGGAGGTCCCTTCTTCATTGTAAATTAATGCAGTATCCTTTCTTATTTAAATTAATCTGAGTTGGGTTTCTTCTACTTGCAAATGTGGAGTCCTGACTAATTCCATAGTGTTTCTGGTTTGTACAATTTAGTGGCTCTGAAATGATTATCTGATTATTTTCTCAGTAAAAGGGGGCCACCATGGGAACTAGATTTGAAAATAAAACAAAGAAATAAATATAATGGTCTTTCAGAACTAAATTGAGTGTAATATAGCCACTAGTCAGAAAAACTAAATTCATTATTCAGCCCAAATCACCAATTCACTACTTTAAATGATAGTATTGACTAAAAAAATACAGAGAAAGTTTGAAAATGGCTTAAATAAATTAATTCTGTCATCCTTAATACCTAGTTAATGCCTATTCTATATGCTTCCATAGGATGATTATTATTTGTACTACACTGCAGGCTTCAAAGGAGGCTTGAGGCTTCCTCTTTCACCAAAACCATGAAATGAAGAAAGATTATGTAGATCAAGGTTAAAAGCATTGCTGGGTTCCAATGTTAAGGGCTAAAACTTCCAATATGGCAAAGGGGTTTGGCATCCCTGTGGCTTCATTTTTTACCTTGTTGTTATTGTTTTAAGAAATCTCCTCTCTTTGCTTTCTTCATGGGAGGATCCTATTTTAGGCTTTTCTTTTCTTCCATGCATCTATTATTGTTACAGGAACTTTAGCTCCTGTTTTCTTAAGAGTTTTCTTACCCTCTCCATACCTCCCTTGGCCTCTGCTGCTGCCACTCTCAGGCCCTAACGAATGGGCAGCACATTGTATCAAGGGAGTCAGACAAGCAGACCACAGTGTGATGATTAAAACTGAAATTGAAACAGAGATTAGCTACATTAGGTGATATTTCAACCAGCCTATGAAAACTAATCTCATGAGTCAATTCCATTCCACAATAAAGGATACCTCTACCATAATCTAAATGTCAGTCATAGTAAATTATTTGACATTACTCAAATTCTCTATGCTTTTAAACTCTCTAAGCCTCAGTTTCTCATTTGCATTAATGGAGACAGTAATTGTATCTAACTCATAAAGTAATTGTAAGAATTAATCATATATGTAGAACCTAGGCACTGAGTAAGCATTCAATAAATGTTAGGTATTAAAACATACCTCCATCATGGCCCTTATTAGACTATAACAGAATTATCACATTTCTTTCAGTAGACCATGTGATCCATAAGGGCGAGCACCCTGACTAATTTGTCATTATACACTAAATATTTAGTGAAATTAAGAAATTCCCGGTCAGGCACGGTGGCTCATGCCTGTAATCCCAGCACTTTGGGAGGCCAAGGTGGGCAGATCACGAGGTCAGGAGATCGAGACCATCTGGCCAACATGTTGAAACCCTGTCTCTACTAAAAATACAAAAATTAGCTGGGTGTGGTGATGCATACCTGTAATCCCAGCTACTCTGGAGGCTTAGGCAGGACAGTCACTTGAACCCAGGAGGTGGAGGTTGCAGTGAGCAGAGATAGTGCCACTGCACTCCAGCCTGGCGACACAGCAAGACTCCGTCTCAAAAAAAAAAAAAAAAAAAAGAAGTTCCCAGAAAATATTTGTTCACTACATAAATAACTTAAGGTTACAGTTCAGACTAATATTGGCCATAAGGTAGAATAGAAAAAAGACTTTTTTGAAAAAATATTTATACCATATAAAAATCATACTTAAGTCATCTTATATAAATGCAAATAATAATGTATTGAAGTGAAAATTTTAAGATATGTGCTCTGCATTCTCACCAAATCAAAATGTTATATTACATTATAGTATAAACAAAAAAGCAAGCACCCATCCACTATGTATACATCAAAGTAAATCAAGGTGCTGATAACGAGAATCAGGAATTGGGTCTCCGGTCTTTCATCACTTTCCTTTGGTCTTCTATCTCTATGGAGGAAATCAAATTTACTTCTGGCATATGTATGTTCTAGATCTCTTACACCAGTAGTCCCCAACATTTTTGGCACCAGGGACCAGTTTTGTGGAAGACAGTTTTTTCATGGACAGGGAGAGGGGTGGGAGGATGGTTCCAGGATGAAGCTGTTCCACCTCAGATCATCAGGCATTAGATTTTCATAAGGAGCAGGCAACCTTGATCTCTTGCATGTGCAGTTCACAATAGGGTTCGTGCTTCTATGAGAATCTAAGGTTGCTGCTAATCTGAAAGAAGGTGGAGCTCAGAGGTAATGCGCAATCACCCACTGTTCACCTCCTGCTTGTGCAGCCCAGTTCCTAACAGGTCATGGACCAGTACCAGTCCTCAGCCCAGGGGTTGGGGATCCTTTCACACTGCAATGAAGAAATACCCAAGACTAGGTAATTTATAAAGAAGACAGGTTTAATTGACTCACAGTTCCACATGGCTGGGAAGGCCTCAAGAAACTTACAATTGTGGTGGAAGGCACCTCTTCACAGGGCAGCAAGAGAGAGAAGTGCCAAGTGAAGGGGGAAGAGCCTATTATAAAACCATCAGATCTTGTGAAAACTCATTCAGTATCATGAGAACAGCATGGCAGTAACCGCACCCCCCCCCCCACCCATGATTCAATTACCTCCCACTGGATCACTCTCATGACACACGGGGATTACGGGAACTATAATTCTAGATAAGATTTGGGTGGGGACGCAGCCAAACCATATCATTCCACCCCTGGCTCCTCCCAAATCTGACATCCTCACATTTCAAAATACAATCACGCTTTTCCAACAGTCCCCACAAAGTCTTAGCTTATTCCAGTATTAACCAAAAAATTCAAGGCCAAAGTCTCATCTGAGACAAGGTAAGACCCTTCCGCCTAGGAGCCTGGAAAATTGAAAGCAAGTTAGTTACTTCCTACATAGAATGAGGGTATAGGCATTGAGTAAATACACCTGTTCCAAATGGGAGAAATTGGCCAAAACAAAGGGGCTACAGGCCCAATGCAAGTCAGAAATCCAATAGGGCAGTCATTAAACCTTAAAGTTTTAAAATGATCTCCTTTCACTCCATGTCTCACATCCAGATGCTGCTGATGCAAGAGGTGGTCTCCCATGGCCTTGGGCAACTCTGCCCCTGTGGCTTTGCAGGGTACAGCCCCCCTCCAGGCTGCTTTTACAGGCTGGCATTGAGTGTCTGTGGCTTTTCCAGGCATGTGGGGCAATCTGTCAGTGGATCTACTACTCTGGGGTCTGAAGGACGGTGGCCCTTTTCTCACAGCTCCACTAGGCAGTGCCCCAGTGGGGACTCTGTGTGGTGGCTCCCACCCTACATTTCCCTTCTGCACTGCCCTAGCAGAGGTTCTCCATGAAGGCTCCACCCCTGCAGCATACCTCTGCCTGGACATCCAGGCATTTCCATGCATCCTCTGAAATCTAGGTGGAGGTTCCCCATCCTAATTCTTGACTTCTGTGCACCTGTGGGCCCAACACCATGTGTAAGCTGCCAAGGCTTGAGGCTTGCACCCTCTGAAGCAATGGCCTGAGGTATACCTTGGTCCCTTATAGCCACAGATGGAGCTGAAGCAGCTGGGATGCGGGGCACCATGTCTGGAGGCTGCACAGAGCAGAGGGACTCTGGGCCTGGCCCAGGAAGCCATATTTCTCTCCTAGGCTTCCAGGCCTGTCATGGAAGGGCTGCCACAAAGGTCTCAGACTTGCCCTGGAGACATTTTCCCCATTGTCTCGGTGATTAACATTGAGATCCTCATTTCTTATGGAAATTTATGCAGCCAGCTTGAATTTCTCACCAGAAAGTGAGTTTTTCTTTTCTATCACATCATCAAGTGGCAAATTTTCCAAACTTTTATGGTCTGCTTCCTCTTGAACACTTTGCCACTTGGAAATTTCTTCTGCCAGATACCCTAAATCATCTCTCTCAAGTTCAAAGTTCCACAGATCTCTAGGGTGGGGGCAAAAGGCCACCAGTCTCTTTGCTAAAGCATAGCAAGAGTCACCTTCCTCCAGTTCCCAACAAGTTCCTCATCTCCATCTGAGACCACCTTAGCCTGGACTTCATTGTCTGGATCACTATCAGCATTTTGGTTAAAGCCATTTAACAAGTCTCTAGGAAATTCCAAACTTTCCCACATCTTCTTGTCTTCTGAACCCTCTAAGTCTCTAGGAAGTTCCAAACTTTCCCACATTTTCCTGTCTTCTGAGCCCTCCAAACTGTTCCAACCTCTGCCTGTTACCCAGTTTCAAAGTCACTTCCACATTTTTGGGTATCTTTATAGCAGCACCCCATTACCTCGGTACAAATTTACTGTATTCATTCATTCTCATGCTGCTCATAAAGACATACCTGTGACTGGGGAATTTATAAAGGAAAGAGGTTGACACACAGTTCCATGTGGCTAGGGAGGCCTGAGGTAACTCAGAATCATGGCAAAAGGCACCTCTTCACAGGGCAGCGGAGGAGTGAAGTGCCAACCAAAGGGGGAAGAGCCCCTTATAAAACCAACAGATCTCATGAGAACTCACTATCACAAGAACAGCATGGGGATAACCAGCCCAATGATTCAATTACCTCCCACTGGGTCCCTCCCATGACATAAGGGGTTTATGGGAACTAAAATTCAAGATGAGATTTAGGAGCAGACACAGTCAAACCATATCACCTGTCTTACGCTACTGATGGGGGGACACTAAAATGTCTGAGGATTGAAAAGAAGTAGAAGAGGCAGGAAGGGCTCTGATTATTTATATACTCCTGAATCTGTTTTTTGTAAGGAACCACTCCTTTGCTTGTCCCTCAGATCAAAATCATCCCAATTTCCTAAAAATATAACTCTCAGAAGCTTTTGAACCAGAGCAGCTCCATCTTGAATCAGGGCTGGGTACAATGAAGCTGAGACGGGCTGGGCTGCATTTCCAGCAGGTTAGGCATTCTTAGTCACAGGATGAGATAGAAGGCGGGCACATGATACAGGTCACAAAGACCGCATTGATAAAACAGGATGCAGTAAAGAAGCCAGCCAAAACCTGCCAAATCCCAGATGATAATGAAAGTGACCTCCGGTCATCCTCGCTGCTCATTATGTTAATTATAATGTATTAGCATGCTAAAAGACACTCTGGCCAGCACTATGACACTTTACAAATGTCATGGTAATGTCTGAAAGATATCATATATGTTCTAACCCTCAGTTCCAGGAAATCCCTGCCCCTTTCCTGGGAAACTCATAAATAATCCACCCCTTGTTTAGCATATAATAAAGAAATAACCATAAAAATGGCCACCAGTAGCCCCTGGGGGATATTCTATGAAGCAGCAGCCCTTCTTTTATTCCTTTAGTTTCTTAATACACTTGCTTTCACTTAATTCTGTGAACTCACCTGAATTCTTTCTTGCATAAAATCCAATAACCCTCTTTTGGGTCTGGATCAGGACACCTTTCTAGTAAAATAACCAGTACAAGTGCTTACTTCTCACATACTTTCTTACTTACATACTTATTACTTCTTATATACTTTCAATAATATTAGTTTTTCAATAAAATCCTTGGACATTTTTAAAACTCTGGGCTCCAAAACCAGTCTCCCGACTTATAATTTATCAGTACTGGCCAAAATAACAAACGTGTATGGATCCAGTGAATATTTTCCATTCAAAATGACAGCGCTGCAGCCTCACAATTTTGAATATTATTTGCAAAGAGTATAATCTATGAAGGCTTGGAGGAAATAGTAAAATTAGAAGGCAAGGGAAATATTTTTCATGGTGACCTTGTTTTAAAACTGGAAGGATACCTTTTTTCAATTTTGGGGGGTTTATGATCTCTCTAAATATGCCAATAAAACCAAGTTAAACATAATACACTTGTATATTCTTAAACCAACAAATTTATTGTATACCTGCAAAAGGTGTTATAAATAGTCATCATATATATTTTCTCAAAATGTCCAATCCTCAAACTTAAAAGTTTATTATTATTTTCCTTTGTAGCTTCAGTATTTTCCAAAGATTTTTATGAGGATGGTTATTTAAATTTGGATCTCAGGAAGGCAACCTGTTTTGAAACTTTCAGTGTCCTTGGCATTTAGAATATCATTCACTCAGGGGCATTTCACAAACCTGGAAACACTGAAATTCTAAGATGTTGAAAAAACATTGGAGTTACTAAAAGAGATTTTAAACAAATCTTCTCTGGAGATTTAACACAGAGCAGATTAATTTTCTGCCCACATCATCTTGGGTATACAATGTGCAAAAAGGAACTAGTCTCTTAAATTTCCTTTATGTTTTCCCCTACCAGGTGGTGATGTTTAGTATTTCTTTAACTAGAGGCATGATCTGCTTTTGACATGGCTTGGAAAGTTAGTGACCTCTGTCATAATGTAGATCCACATTCTTAAAAACAAAACAAGTTAGCAAAGGTCTTTTTGCTCCTTTCTGTCAATTACAAATAGACAAAAATAAATAAATCAATAAAATAGCTCTTTGTTAGAGAAAGGGCTTACTGCAGGGAGACAAAGAAGGACCTTGGTGGAGTTCATTGCTTTTCCTCTAACCCTAGCTTCCTGGCTGAAATTTTTGACGAGAATTTTCCATTCATGTGTGAGAAATATGTAATAAATCTTTGATAAATGGAGCTCTTTCCACACTGAAACTTGTAGCATGACTTTGAAAAATTGTGGCCTGCTTTCTTAAAAGCATATAGTAATGTACAAATACTATTTGCCATCCCTGCTTCATCCACACCAACCCTCAAAGACGTACACATTAAGAAAAAGTCCAGAAATCCTTCAGTTACAGAAATTCAGTAGTTCAGTCCTTGGGTTATAGAATTGCAATATAAGAAAGATATACCCAAGGATTGTTGTTAAGACGTAGGGACTTGTGTCTAGAAAATTAAGTCCAATTTAAAAAAATGACGGCCCGGTATTCCTTGGGCTTTCTGAGAGTGTAATAATAAGAGTGGTAACAGGCCTTCCGTGGTATGCCGAATAATAGCCCTCTCCCTCAAAAGATGTCAACATTTGAATCCTTGGAACCTGTGAATGTGTTACATGCTAAAAGGGACTGTGCAGATGTGAATAAGTTAAGGATCTTGAAATGGGGAAAATATCCTGGATTATCCAGGCGGGCCTAATGTAATCACAAGGATCTTCATAACAGAGAAGCAGGAGGGTTAGAGTCAAAGAAATTGATGAACTAACACACCAGACAGATAAGCGCTTTTCCTGGGTAAGCTGAATTTTTCAACTACTTTTTTCCCTGGGGGAGTATCTGTTGAGTCTGTGCAGGGACTGAGGGTAAGGCTTGCCATAAACAGAGGGACTCCAATAGCATAAAGAGGAACAAGTGAAACTTTTGATGCTTGTGTGATCTGCAACAAAGGCTCAAATTCATAAGTGGCAAGAGTAGAAGCACCACTCAGCTGAACCTAGCCCAAACTACTAACTTGGATAATCAGGAACATATAAAATGGCTGTTGTTTCGGAGTGGTTTGGAGTGCAGCAATAGATAAGGTACAAAATTTGAAAATTCCCCAAATGTAGGAATAGGATTCAGATGCATGTAGCTAAAACATCAAAAGCCAAACAACACAAAATTGTTGCAAATACAATTATATAAACAAGTACAAAAATAAAATAATCTGCTCACGAGGAAATATAGTACTGTTATAGACACCAATTATGGTCACTTTTTAAAAAGTGATTTATAACTAAAATAATACTATGCAGATTT
Organism: Gorilla gorilla gorilla; assembly: GCF_029281585.2. Taxonomy (NCBI): domain Eukaryota; kingdom Metazoa; phylum Chordata; class Mammalia; order Primates; family Hominidae; genus Gorilla; species Gorilla gorilla. The sequence goes on along the minus strand of NC_086017.1, from coordinate 126,025,471 downwards.
TATATAAATAAATTTGACAATCTAGAAAAAAAGGAATATGTTTCTAAGAAAAATTAAATGATTAAAAGGACTCAGAAAGAGATTGAAAATTACAGTGACCAAAAACTATAGAATTGAGAAGACAAGATGTATCTTAAAAAAAAAAAAAAAAAAAAAAAGAAAGCCCATTGGCCAAGATGGTTTTACAGATGAGCTTTATCAGCTCGAGAGCGCTGTACGTGACAAAATTCTCCTGACTAATTCTATGAAGCTAGCCTAATACAAATCCCAAAATTGGATGAAGATTGCACAGGTCCATCCCACTTAGGAACTCAATCTCACTTATAAAGTCAGCAAATTCCAAAATAAAAATATTAGTAAATTAAACACATACTCATTAAAATAGTAATAAAACTAAAGAGTTTTATCTAGGAATGGAAGGATGGTTCATCAGTAAATCTATCATTATAATTCAGTCTATTAACAGAATAAATAATAATTATGTTTATTTTATACATTTAGAAAAAGTATTTGATAAAATTTAATATTCATTGGTAATTTTTTAAATACAATGCAAGCTGTGAATATATAGAAACTTTTAATCAAATTTTCAGCCAAAAACTACTTAGAGATGTGATATCAAAAATTCAGAAATAAGACAAAGATGCATACTCCCATAAGTACTAGTCAATACTCTGCACTTCTGGCCAACTGTATTAGTCCGTTTCCGTGCTGCTGATAAAGACATACCCAAGACTCTGCCATTTACAAAAGAAAAAGGTTTAATGAGACTTACAGTTCCACATGGCTGGGGAGGCCTCACAATCATGGTGGAAGGCAAGGAGGAGTAAGTAACATCTTACATGGATGGCTGTAGGCAAAGAGAGAGCTTGTGTAGAGAAACTCCCATTTTTGACACCATCAGATCTCGTGAGACCCATTCACTATCATGAGAACAGCAGGGAAAAGACCCGCCCCAATGATTCAATCATCTCCCACCGGGTACCTCCCATAACACGTGTGAAGTATGGGAGTTACCAGATGAGATTGGAGTGGGGACAGACAGCCAAACCATATCACCAACAAAATAAGAAAAAAAACAACAGGTAACAAACACTGAAAAGAGAGAAAAAAACTATCACTATTAGGAGACAAAATGGATGTCAACAACCAAGAGAATCAACTAATAAATGATAAGTAATAAAAGTTCATAAAGATGTATGGATACAAAATTTTTATGTAAAAATAAGTAGTTTTCTCATACAGGAGCAGTAAGAGAAAATGTAATGGAAAAAAATCTCCTTTTTACAATTGTGTAAAAAAACTGTAAAACATTTATAATGATTTTGAAACACTGTACATCTACGTAAATAAAACTGTACAATTATTTATAGACATCAACTAAGACTTACAAATGTCAAATTCCAAGTGATACAAACCCAATTCAAACAATCCTAACCAACTGAAAGAAATGTCACTGGCTTGTGGTAACAGGAATGACAGGGGTTACAGCTGGTCTTAGGCACAGCTGGGTCTTAAGAAAGTCCCTGGGCCTTTGTTATGCTGGACATTTGTTTTATTTATCCTGTGCTCCTTTCACGGACCGCTCCTCCCCAAATCCACTTATGTAATTCCAGTAGAACTACTAATTACAGTTCCTACCTTCTATTTACAGATTGAACACATAATCTAGTTCCTAAAGTACCTAAAATTGATTTGTGTATGCTGTATAAACTAAAGATCCAAGTTCTTTGTTCTTCCATTTCCCCAATACCAAGACGTATTGAATAGCCTCTTTTCTCCCAGTAATCTGTGTTGCCAATCTGTAACATAATCAAACTGACATTTATGCATGAACTGACTTCTGGGTTCTGTTCTGTTTCCATGTTCAGTTCATCTAATCAGTATACCTCACCGTTAATAAATTTCATCTTTTCTTTTTCCTTTTCTCCTATTCTCCTTTCTATAACAGCTCATTCTTCAGTCAATTCCATTATATTCTCATTATGTGAGTGAGGGTTTGTTTGAAACCGATCTTGGTTCTGATGTGAATTTCCCATGTAAATCAATGGCTTGGTGTAGAAGAGAAAACTGAATGGAAATGAAAATGTGGGTGTACAGAAAACCAGGAAAACATAAGCCCCTGCAAATCCAGTGAAATAAGGGCCTCAGATTTCTACCATAATGTGGATTTGGAGGTTAAAGGCAAATTTTATATAAGTTTCCAGGTGCAGAATAACTTGTCTCACATCTGAATTACACAAGGATTTATAGAAACCTCTTTTAAGTTGCTTTGGATGTAAATTGTCTAATCTTAATTTTTTGCACATTTTTCTGACAAATTTTGAGGTCTAATTCAATTTTCTTTCATTACGAAGAAAGACTTTTTCCTTTAATATTGTTTTATTGGCTGTTATCTGCTCAGGTTATTAATGAGCTCATGTATAGAGAAGTAGTACCTGTCTTTAGGCAAATGGCAAAAAATATGAAGTGACATGTATTTCATATGTGGTTGTGTGTGTGTATGGATGGAAAATTCTCTAACAGATACTGAAAAAAAATCTCAAAAGTTACTGCTTCCCTGATTTTGTACTTCCACTCTTCAGGGTGTACTATTTATTCTATTATTCTTTCCATTTGGCTAGTGTATATATATATATATATGTGTGTGTGTATATATATATATATACACACACACATATATATGTCTCACTAGTGCCCTTATTAAAATCTAAGTCCCTGGGGAGCAAGACCTGATTTGATTAACTTTTGAATTCAGCATAGTGATCAGTTCAGGGTGTTACAAATATTTTCAGCTGCTTAAGTGTTAGGCATTCTTTGCTATGTATTCCTGTGCTGTATATGCCATATGTGTATGCAGCATAATTCATCCCTTTATTTCTCTCTTCCAAGACACAGTCAAGTCTTTGGAGAAAAATGCCAATTCTTATGCTTAGTTGCTAAGTTCCTGGCATCTTAAATGTCCAATAATTATAGTTAGTATGAAGATACACACTTAGTACTTGTTGAATGAGTAAATAGTATAGTGGAAAGAGGCAGACAGACTTGAGTTTGAAAACAAGCTCTGCTACTTGTGACGCTGGATAAAGTATTCGAAGTCTGTGTCCTCATTAGTAACGTAAGTAGATTACATTTGCTACTAGTTTGGCCTCTTCTGGAACCTTGGGAACTGTAAACTATAATCTGTGAAGGCAATAGGTAGACTAATGGACTAAAAGAAGTATAAAAGTCTTAAAATTCTTCTCTAAGCAGTCACTTGTATTTTCATTTTTTATCAATCTTGCCTTCTTCATCATCTTCCCTTCCGTGTTTTTGAGACGGAGTCTCGCTCTGTCGCCAGGCTGGAGGCAGTGGCGCAATCTGGGCTCACTGCAACCTCCAGCTCCCGGGTTCAAGAGATCCTCCTGCTTCAGCCTACCGAGTAGCTGGGACTACAGGCGCGTGCCACCACACCCACCTGTTTTTTTGTATTATCTACCCTTCCTTTCTTACCACATCTTGCTTATTTTATTCTTTTTCTCAATTCTGCTGTTTGCTAACCAATAAAACATCTCTCTTGATCTTTGACATAATTATGGAATTCTTGGTACATCTTTTGGGGTGTTTGTATCTGTGAGTGTGATCAAGATATGTAGATGTGTAATGTAAATATGAAAATTGAGGGATTTCTTAGAGGCAGAAAGATTCTAATTCCAGTTTCTAATATCACACGAACAGGACATAACTACTACCTTAAATAGGGGCAGTAATACCTAGGGCTTCACCTTATCATCATTATTTGAATTAGAATATCTTGCACTGCTTTCCTAGTGTGCCCTATCATAATCTTAACTCTCATGCCAATAGGTTGAATAATACCTTTAAAATTTGGTTGAAAACAACAAGTTTTAAGAATGACTTGGAAGGAGTGGTCATTGCTCCTTGGAGAAGTTATAGGAGTAACTGTGTGAACGCCAATGTTAAATTTTACTGATTTTTCTCATGCGCTGCTGATTGTTCTGTATGGAATACTTATTATTCTTACTAAATCACTTTTTTTTTCTTTTTCATTTTTTTCTTTTTTTTTTTTTTTGAGACAGGGTCTTGCTCTGTCACCAGGCTGGAGTACAGTGGTGCGATCTCGCCTCACTGCAAGCTCTGCCTCGAGTTCCAGCGATTTTTCCTGCCTCAGTCTCCCTAGTGGCTAGAATTAGGGGTGTGCGCCACCATATCCGGCTAATTTTTGTATTTTTTAGTAGAGACGGGGTTTCACCAGGTTGGCCACGCTACTCTCAAATTCCTGACCTCAAGTGTTCCGCCTGTCTTGGCCTCCTAATGTGTTGGGATTACAGGTGTGAGCCGCTGCACCCAGTCAATATCACTTTTTAGCTAACATTTATATATAAGTTTAAAAGTGTTTTGGCTTCCAAACTCACTAGCAATTCCCAGACTTCAAATTTGATACCACACACAATAATTTTCTGGATTCTCAAAGCCTCATACATATAATCCTTACAAGATAGCTTTAATAGTATTAATGAGGTCAAGGCCCTTACTTTTTTTTTTTTCACCAGGGCCAATTTATTTTGCTTAGTTTCTGTCAAAGACCTCTAACCAGGCATCTTATGTGAAAGCATGCTGTACGTTCCAAAGAAGCCTGGGTTAAAATGCAGATGACTTAAGTCTATTGGAAACTATACATCAAATCCATGTCCTAGAAACAATGTCATTTTCAAATCCCAAGTACAGTGTATTCTTTACATGCATGGTATTTTTGATAAAGTCCCTTATTTTGTGACAAACTATTGCTATATCAGCTGCCTAAAAAAGTGCAACTTAGTTTGGCAGTAATTTCTTTTTTTTCTTTGTATAGTGAAAAGTGATTTCCCCAACCCTCCCATCTTGGCCCTTGTAAGAAATCCTTTTTAGGAATCTATCCTGGGCTTCCTGCTGGACTTCAGCCTCATTTTTTTCTCCAATGCCTGAATACTGGACCAATATTTGGTAAGAATTTGGCTCTGGGGAGTGCTATGTTGAATGACAAATGGTTGAGGACGAAGATTTTATTGAAGCACTTGAACCACACTTAATTTTCCGTGTTGCTTTATTTGTTCCTTCTACCACCCAGGATATTGAATTCTGTGGGCTCTGGTTGGGTCGTTGGTACTTCAGGCGTTCAGTAATAAGAAACATAATCTGCTTTTTCCGGCAGGATAATAAATCTCATTTATATTAAGGGAGACTTACTCCAAACTGTTTTACATAGTATTTTTCTAAATCTTCTGCATGAACAAATTCTTCCTTGAGCCCTAGCACTGGGGACCCGGTCTGGCAACCTGCGCCCCATTCCGCGGGAATCAAGCGTGACCCGGTGCGGCCTTGCGCGCTGCCGCCAGCCAGACCCTCCCTCCGGCTTTCCCACCCACCGCCCGGGATCCAGCCTCCATTCCGCTGCCTCAGCTGTCCAAGACAGCGACACCCCCCTCTCCGCTCCCGCGGCTCCCCCGGCGCAGCTCGCCGCGCCAGACAGCGGGTAACCGCCGCCTCCGCTGGGGCATCCCGGCTCCACAGGCCCAGCGCGCTCCAGACACCTGCCTCTCACTGGCCACCACCGCTGCCCCTCACCCCGCAGCCCTCTCGGCAATTGGCCCCAGGCCGCCGCTCGTCATCCTCAGCCTTCTCCTAGAGTACCGCCTCCGTCGCCGGGTCATTTAAGTTTATCACAAATAAATAAATAAAGGAGGAAATAGAAATGCGTAGAAAGTAAAAGCAGTAGGGGGTGGGGGAGATGGGGCGTGGAGGAAAAGGAGGGAGAAGCGGAGGAGTAAGCAACCTAACCTGATTGCGCCTCTGTCGACCAATCACGGCTCACTCCAGTCCGGTCTGACGGGCTCCCTGAACCAATAGCCTTCCACCTCCCGGATCACTGAACAACGAGATACGATTGACCTTTTCAGAGTGGGTGAAGGTGCGGCGGGGGGAGGGGGTTGTGGGGGTGGGCGAAGTGGAAGGACTGTCCACCAATCGCCTGTTAATACTTCTCTGAGCGAAGTTTCCGCATCCCAATGGATGTTTGAGATAGCGGATTGGGCCTCTTTTAGCCCAATCGAAGGTGACAGAGATGAGGGAAGAGGAAGAAAGGGGCGGGGACGGGGGGGCGGAGGGGAGAAGGAAGAGTGCATTTTGTTTATGGGCGGCAACCTCACGAGGGGCGTCCCATTCTCATTGGCTCACTGAAGCCAAGATTGGCGTGAGAGCAATCCTATAGCGGGGAGAGATAGAGGGTTGGCGGAGTGAAGCGTCCAATGTGGGCCTTCTGCCGAAGAAGTAGGGGCGGGGGGAAGTTTAGGAGTTGAGGAAAGAAGATTAAAGAGCGCGAGGAGGTAATGCCAAAAACTCTAATTTGTTGTGGGACGGGCGGGAGAGAGGGAGGAGTGTGTGCGTGCCGAGGGGGATGAGGCGTCTGCGAGGCGCCTGGAGTGGGGGGCGGCGGGACTGGGAAGGAGGGGAGCGGGGTGGGGTTGGGGGAGCGAGTTACAGAGCGGCGAGCCAGCGGGCCCTGAGCTGGACGAGCGCGCGCGCCCCCGCGCCCCGCCCCGCCCGCGCCCCCTCCCCCGGCGCCCTTCTTAGCGCCCGGCGGCTGCCTCGCCCGACCCGGCGGGGAGGCGGGAGGGAGGTGCGGGAGGGTCGGCGGGTGGCGGGGCCGGCGGGACGTCCCGCAGCTGGAAACGTGTCTTCTGCCTTCTTCTCTCTACTCCCTGCGCCTGGAGCCGCTGCTTCCAAGAAGAGGAGCTGAGGGGGACTAGCCGGGGCTCAGGAGCTGCTAGAGGCGCCCGCTTGTCTTCTGCCCCCTCCCTCCTCGCCCTCCCCCGCTTGCCGTGGCTCTCGCGGTCTCTGGAGCGTCTTCAGAGAACTGGGGGGCAGGAGGTGTCCTGGCCCCACAGCCGCTGGATGTCTCTCCAGACGCCGGAGCTCCCGGCCCCCGCCTGCTTCGCTTCTACGACTAGAGAGGAGGGGGCTTGGGAAGGGAAGACACACCTTTCCATCTTTCTCTTCTTTGGGCCACTTTGGAAACATTAAAACATGTTAACACTTTTTGATTCCTGATATAAAAATGGTTGGAAGGTTCTTGAAAGTTTAAAACAAATGCCGTCTCTCGTACACTGTTTAATGCATTCCTGTCTGTGTGGCTTTTGGGTCCTCCCCCCACCCCCCGCCCCCAGCTGTTATCCTTTTTAAGGATGCTGAAGACGCAGGAGGCAGGGATTTTCTAAAAGTTCTATTGATAAACACACTTGCACAAACATATGCTAGGCACACACACAAACTAAACATTAGCGAAAAACACAATATGGCGTACAGCTACGGTACCTAGCGCGGTAATCCGCTGATCTCTCACTCCGAACTGGGTTGAATGAGGTCAGTAACAGGATGACAGCTCTCCAATAAAAATCTGAATGAATCAGGAAGTAGTTTGGAAGCTTGCGGGTGTAGTACTGTCCTCAGAATCAGCATTGGCCAAACCTAAGTTGAACATGTTACCTTTCTAGACATGTGAAAATCTTCTCCACTGTTTTTTCTATTAAAAATACCAAAATGGTGCTAAAGTCAAGTTTCCTCACTGCGTGGCGGTGTATACATTTCAGCTAAAAAAATTATAGAGGCCATTCACCCATTGTTTTCAAGTGAACGCTATTCTGAAGTTACTGTTGTAACTTGTTGCCATTGAAAGTTTTAAAACACAATTACCATTTTATAAATAAATAGCTGTAGACACTAAATTTAAGTGATAACCAGTCATCCTTAAATTTATAATGGTTTGTTTTCATTTCTGTTCATGCTCCCAATCCCAAGTACCCTTTGCTATCTTGTGGAAATATTTATACAGATCCCCCTCCACTCCCAGTCACATACAGTCAGCCCTTCCTGTGCCTGGGTTCTGCATCTGTGGATTTAACCAACTGCAGATCAAAAATATTTTGGGTGTGGGGGAATAGATGGAATAGAATATATATAGTTTTTTTCTTGCCACAATCCCCTAAACAATACAGTGTAACGACGATTTATTAATACATGGCATTTACTTGTATTAGGTGTTATAAGCAGCCTAGAGATGATTTAAAGTATATGGGAGAATGTGCTTAGGTTAAATGCAAATGCTACACTATTTTATGTAAGGGACTTGAGCATCTGTAGATTTTGGTTTCCTAGAGAGGTCCCAGAACCAATCTCCCATGGATACTGAGGGTCAACTGTAAGTTTGTCCAGTCAAGATGTGGCTACTTTTTGCTTTTTTGCTTTAAAATGAAGAATCTGTATTTTTATAGTGAAAGAAAAAAATTACATTGATTTTCATGCCTTTGTTCTTTGTGATTCTTAGAATATATCAAAGTTGTTGCACACATAGTGCATGGTGATATCCCTGTGCCATCTTTCCAGTAGTCTCCCAGGAAAGCTTTTGAAATTGCCCTTGAGGAATTGCTGATGTAACTGTTCAGTACTCAAGGCTTAATTTTCAAGATTGGGGTTGTGATTTTTATGGAGCTCAATTTTGGAGGGTCTTAGGTTTGGGGACACATGGTGTTGAAGTAAACAGGTGAGAAGAAGAAAAGTGAGATTTCTAGAACTATGTTAGCTGCTCAGTGAGTTGGGCAATTGGATATTTTTGGTTTTATGATTTCAGATTTTATAGACCAGTGGAATACAGGCCTTGTGCATATGAAGATCAGGTGACAAGTTTGCTGGCTACCAGCCTCCACAGCAATATGCCCTTTCACGGTGAGGTCCTAATTTTAACAAGCTAAAGAAAGTATCAGGTTAAAAATTGTCAAATTTTATCCATTTCCAGGAAGAAGTCTTTATGCTTACCTATCTAGGCCCGTGTTTTAAGATTACTACAAAACCAAGAAAATGCACATATAGGTCATGTGTACATTGACTAGCTACTAAAAGAAAATACGAGATTAAATGGAATACTAGAGGAAAGAGAAACTTTCATGTGAGGGCTATAATTGGGGAAGGGGGTGTTTAGAACTACCAGTTGATGTGATGCCAGTTTCTTCTATAATTGGATCAGAAAGTTTTTGAGATCCGCAAATATCTAATTCCTCTTGTTGTCCTGTTAATAAGAATTTGACTACTTGGTATAGGAAGAAAATCTAAGGAAAAAATATTTTAAGGGAATCATTTTTGTTGCATTAGTGAAAGTTTTCAGAAGACTTTTTAGACAAATTGGACTTTCTAGTAAAAAGGCTAGTCTGAATAATTAGGCAAATTGGACTTTCTAGAAAAAAAGGCCAGTCTGAATAATTAGGTTGTTTTAGAAGGGCAATAAAAGCTACAGCTAAGTTCCTGCTATCTATAATTTATAAAATAATTACATATTATTTTGAATAACTTCACAGAATCAGTGGCAAGCAGAGACTTCTTCAAAAACATTTGGAATACGGAAGTAGAGATTGATGGGCTTTGCTTTAGTCTCTGAAATAATCATATTTTTCTGAAATGGATGGTTAAATTTATCATATTGTTCTAGACACCTGGAGTGTAATAATGAACAAGAGAGAAAATTGCCTGCCCTTGTGGAGCTTACATTCTAATGTCACACACACTTTGTGCATTTTAGATTGTTAGGGGAGGAGATTTTTTAATGAAACTTTAAGACCTAGCTGCTTTCTTGTCTTAGGAACTACAGTTTGAAAGAGCCTACAGAAGTTTGAGGAGGAGGAAGGTGTTTACCAGTTGGCAATGATAGGAAAGAAAGATCTTAGTTTATTTCTTATTTGTACCTTTTGTTATTGTCATGAAACTTTCTCCATATATTTCAGTTGGTAATTTTAACAGATAGGGATTTTTTCATGATTTTAATAATGTCTTTGAAATAAATAAAATGTTGCTTTATATTAAAAAAATCTTGTGTTTTGAAATTTACTATAAATTTCCTACATAGTATTATCCTGTTAGCAAAGTATGGTAAAACAAAAGCTAGAGTATCTGTTAATTTTTGGTTGGGATTTGTTTTTAGGAACATATCTGAAAAATCAAGTACCTAAATCTTTTTCAGTTCTGGGTTTCTTTTTCGTTTTTTGAGATGGGAATCTCCTTTTATTGCCCAGGCTGTACTTTAACTCCTGGGCTCAAGTGATCCGCCCTCCTGCCTCAGCCTCCTAGTAGCTGGGACTACAGGTGCATGCCACCATGCCTAGTTTCAGTTGTGATTTTATCAAGAGAAGGTGAAAATTTATTGTAATTAGTTTATAGGCGACATTAAAGAGGAGAGACCTGCAAAAAATGCTTTGTTATTTAAACCATTTTTTCAAAAGCATTTGATTGGCACTTTTCTGCTTTAATAGACTTATTTGTAATGCAAGAGGAACATTACAGAAGATTTTAGCAATACTTTAATCATTTAGTCTGTAGGTGTAAAAATCCTGGGTTTCTAACAGAAGGAAAGTTGGTACCTGGTTAAATGAGTATATGATTTAATGCTGAGTTTGTGACTTCAAGTAGTGGGTGTCTCACCTTTCCAAAACCTAGTTCATAGTTCTCAAATAACAGTTTTTCCTTTTTAATTTTTTTTCCCATCTGTCATGGTAAGTCTTACTTTGTTAGCCAAATACAAGTTTAGTTCTTAAGGGGAATAACTTTTTTTAATACAATCCTCCCTCCCCCAGCCCTCCCATCCTGTGCCGTTGAGGGTTTGTCACGCTTATACCTACATTAGATCTCTATTTATGCTAATTTGGAACATAATCAGCCTCTTCCAGGAAGGGTACATATTAATGCACTTTAGAGCAGTTTGTGATTGCCTCTGGCTATTTGTATACGGACTTGCCAGCATCTGAAAGCTATAAATAGGAAGATTTAGGAGGAAACAGACTTTATAACTAATGGAATACATTGTTTCAGTTGAATTTTTTTTTTTTTTTTTTTTTGATGGAGTCTTGCTCTGTCGCCAGGCTGGAGTGTACTGGCACAATCTTGGCCCACTGCAGCCTCGCCTCCCAGATTCAAGCAATTCTCCTGCCTCAGTCTCCTGAGTAGCTGGGACTACAGGTGCGCACAGCCATGTCCTGCTAATTTTTTTGTTATTTTTAGTAGAGACAGGGTTTCACCATGTTGGCCAGGATGGTCTTGATCTCCTGACCTCGTGATCTGCCTGCCTCGGCCTCCCAAAGAGCTAGGATTACAGGTGTGAGCCACCGCGCCCAGCCTCAGTTGAATTTTTTTTAAAGAGCAAAATGGAAGAATGGCTAATAGAATGTTAAAAAGTAAGACCGTTTCCTGTTTGCTGGTAAGGATGGTTGATTGATATGTGTTTGCATGTGTGTGTGAGTATATATTTATAAATGAGCAGTTTTTGAATAAAGACATGTCAATACTGGATAAATAATTCCAGTCCTGCCTGTGATCCTTGACATGGAGTGTATTCAGGGTTCCCTGGTGATTTTGTTTAAGCCACTTTGTTACCAAAACTTTCCTATGGATAGCATAGAAACACAAGCTAATTAAATTTCTATAAATTTTATAATATTTTTGGGATGAAATGTTATTTTGGAAGTATTTTTTTAAGCATGATTACCAGCCAACCTGTGAAATGAATGAAATCTGAAGTGCAGAGTTCATAGAACCTTATATCCACCTAAGATAGTTGAGTTTCAAGAAGGTATTTTTAACGGCAGAAGATGAAATCTTGACATCTATCAAATTTTTATAGTAATAAAGTAAGCATGACTAAGTTTATTAATATTCATATTTGTAAGGTAAGTCTAAGCATGTGTACAGTGCATTTTAAGTCAAAATTTGGGGTGTTATTGGCTAGACACAGTCATTTCTTTGCCAGAGATACTAGGCTGTGTGAAGGCTAACCATCTGTCAAGTGATAGAGACAAAGAAAGGTTTTAATATACTAGTCTAAAATTTCCACAAACTTGTTTTGAATTGTATTGTCATTTTCTTTTGGCCTTCATACTCTGTGTTGAATATGCACTGGGTCAGTCACCCTACTTTGTTTTATGAACAAACTATTCAAGGTCCAGATAAGGTTATTGTCACAGCTGATGTGATCTGGAGGCAAGATAAAATATGTTTTGATTTTGCTTTCATATAATCAAAAACTCACAGTGGGCCACCCACTAGTAGTTACACAAATGGTTTCAAGTGTACTTGTTTTCACCCACCCATTCTGAATTTTGGGTGTCTTAATTATTTTGCTTTATGTATTCAAGCCTTGTATTTCAAACCCATTCCTGAGCTGTTTGGGGGAAGAAAAAGTAGCAACAGGAATCCAGATTGCCTGTTTTAGGTACAATATGGTGTGATGTGAAATTGAAACAGCAGATTGGTGAGAAACTTTAGTTTCAAACAAATATAAACTAGTTTGTTTAGTGAAGTCATACACAAAACAGTAGTCTCTATTGACAGGGCAATGTTTTTTTCAGTGATTCCCATATCATGAGGTCACTTTTGTTCTTTGGGCCAACAGTCTGTTTTCAAGGTGTCATATAAGAAAAAGAAGCACTAAATACTGCTGATTGTAATGATATACTTACATATGGCAGCACAAGAAATTATTTATAGCAGTGCTAATTATATCAATAAAAATAGCAATATTAATACTGTGTCAAAATCCATTCTTGACAGTATGAGGTAAACAGAACTATAGTCAAACAAAGCAGCCAGCCTGTCTTTACTGTCAGCTCATAGATATGCACTTCAAGAAAAATATACACACAGTTTAGAGAGTTGAGTGTACCAATTTAATCTCTTTTCAATTACTTTTGGCTTTTAAAAAGATGTTCTAATTCAACATAATATTAAAAAGATTTTGATTTTTAATTTTGAAACTCTTGGTACCCATTTTCTTACTGTCATTAGTAAGTTTCTAGAAATGTGTTTGTATTTCACTGCTTTATAAATTATCAGAAATTCATTTTAGTGTGCCCTCATTTTGGAGCACAGATTACCATTACAAAAGGAAACTATTAATAGAACAATCTCTAACAATTTACAAAACAAAACAAAACAAAGACCCCTACCACCACCACACACACATACACACTCTCTCGCACTCACACACATTTTCAGTAAATCTCTGGCTTCCTTTAGACAAGAGAAAATGGCCTTTTCCATGGTTTTGATTTAAGATAACGCATAAATTTTGTTTGTAGTTTTCATTACTTCTAACCATTTTTACAGTTTTATGCTATTTTAAATGTGTCGTCTTAGGAATATAAAATTAAGTAAGTAGAAGTAATTACATCCAAAGATTTTTAACTTGGGGATAATATCTACCTTTTCAATCTCTCATATATTAAATTCAACTCTTTGTTATACATTGTCAAAAATCTCAGATGGGGAGTTAGTAGAGGTTGTTCTAGGTCTACTGCTGCCACTAATTAGTTACATGATCTATGGCATGTTGCATAATCTATGCGGATCTCCACCTTAGCACCTTAGATTTTTCATTTTTAGGGTCATTTTCAGTTCTAATCATCTGAGTTTGTTTCCTTCAACAATTGAATTGTTATTTTAGCTTCTAGTAGTGTTACTGAAACTGATGCTTAGGACACCTAGAAACAGTATATGTAAAATACTTGACTTTGCTTTCCACTTTTAGTCTTTTATAAAAGTTTAATTTTAATGATACATGCTTTCTAACATAGCACACTAGTAAAGTATAGATATATGATATTAAGTACTTATAATCTTTCATAGTGGGTAAGTATAATAAATCTATTAGTTTACATAAATACTTTGCCAACTCATCTTAACTCAGGAAGGTGTATTGCTAATAGAATTTGTAAACTTGACTCTGCATTTCATGCAGCATAAAGTTGTTAAATTGAGGATGCAGGTAACAACAGAATGAATCAACTCCCATTTTTCTGTTTCTATAAAATCGATAGATACATTTATTCAAAGATAAAAGATAAATTTGGTTTTGTGATTCTCTTCTCTAAGCAAAACATAGGTATACATTGAGTAATCAGGAACCACCTCCATGCAGATCTTATAAAATTGGTAATTTTTAACTACTGCATTTAGTTTTTGATCTTATATTATATCCATGCACAGATAGATTTACATAGGAAGGAAGATAAGGTAGGTAAAGAAATCTGACTAGGAAAGAATCTGTTAGAAAAGACTTTGCAAATATTGTCCTGTTGTATATTGAAAGAAACAACTATATACAATTTGTATATACCTACTTTATAGGTATATACATATAGATCTTTAATGATAACCTCAAAGTTCTAATTTAAAATTTTACTCTCAGTTTCTGTTTAATTGACTCATCCTTTTTGCTAGTATGAATGGTAGTGAAAGGCTTAAAGCTATCTAACATTACCTTAGGTGGAAACAGCAATCTGCAGGAAGCTATACTATCCTGAATCCTCTCATTTCCTCACATCCACCCACAGCTCCAGATGTTCCTGGTACTGATCATATAATATTTTATAAATCACCTCATAGCCAAAATATACTGTCTGTTAGATGATGCTAAGCTATTTTAGCTTACCAAACATCTAGCTAATCAGGAGAAATTGTAAGAATAATTTTAGATCAATTGTTGGACCCAAAAGGTGGTATGAATGCTTCAATGCATGCAAATAATGGAAAAGATATTCTAAATGTGCTTAAGGGAAGCTGGTTTTCGTGTTAACTGAAACCCAGTATATGTACTGAAGAATCACTGTAACTCTTCTAAAGCCATGAGTACCAAAAAGACTAGCAAAATTATTAGTGGGAAGCACAGTGAAAAGTAAATGCATTCTATCCTTGTATTAAACAGGAATACTAATCACACCACCAACACCAATAGTAGCCAACATTTACTGAGATCTTACTTTGTTGCAGTCATTGGTTATATCTGCATTTTTTCAGTTAATTCCACAATCCCGTGAGACGAGTACCTTTATTATCCCAATTTTAAAGATATGCGAAGGCTCAGAAAGGGTAAGTATCTTGTTCAAAGTCACACAGCTAAGTATAAAACACATGGGAAATTAAACTCAAGTACAGCTCTGGAGAACCTAAGCTCTTAATCACCACCCCATCAGACCTCTATTCTGGGACGATTTTAACTCACTACTTGCCCAGATTAATAATGGCAATTTTATTTCAGAAAGGCATAGATTTGGAGAAGGTTCTAGAGAAGGGTACAAGGTGACAGAGTTGTAAGTAGGAACAATGGTTGCTGTGATAGAATCTTTTTAAAATATAACTCTTCAGTCTAGAATTAAAAATGATGATAGAGAATTTGTCTAAAGGTTGTACAGTGAATAGACTCTAACTGCTGCCTGATTTAGTTGTATTTGCAACAGTGGAGCTGGGTACCATGTTAAAGCAGGCCTTAGAAATCATGGGTAGGAGCAGGACAAAGGAAGTATTACTGGAAGTTCTGGGAAGGTAGAGGTCAAAAAGGAAAACTAAATCAAACCCGACTGGATAACCAAGAACCAGGTATCATGCAGAAATAGGGGTGAGGGAGACTAGAAACAGTATATTCAAAGGGTAGCAAATCCTATAACTTTGGAAGGCTTTTGGGTTGTTTGTTCTTTGTGCCCTTAACATTTGTTTCAGAAACCAATAGCTGGCTTAAATATGGGTCACCGAGAGTTTCGAAAACAAAGACTGCTATGCTTTTGGCACAAAAACATGATCATCAGTCCTAACCTAGAATTAGGCAGTAAGTTTAAGTGCATGACAAAGATATGCAATGTAGCACAATCTGTGTGGTAAGCCATTTATTGAATGCCTACTGTGTGCCACCCAATTTGGAAATCACTGTTCTAGGAACATTTATAATCTACATTGTTGTTTGCTGTCCAATTTTCAAAAACAAGAAAACATCTGTTAACTTTCTTGAGGATGTGATGGATATGAGGGGTAAAATATTATATACCTTAATTTTGTTTTATTTATTATGGAATTTAGTTTTTGTCTCCTCCTTCCCATATTCATGGAATTTTAAAACAGCCTCTACTATGCTTTGAGTGGAATACAGTCTAGACTTTTATTATGTACTTTAACTTTTCCTTGATTTGTCACTATACTGAAAGAAAGATTTAATTTTATCTGATAGTATAAATGCATTTCTATCAGAGTAGTCGTCTCAAATCAGTTCAGGTAAAGTCAGTGTACATGACTTTGGATTATATTTAGTATAGTCAGCATGCATGAATTAAAAGGAATTATAGTAACCTTTAAAGTGAATTTTTATTTCAGATAATTTAAATGACCTCCAACCAAGTACGTGTGTCATGTATACATACATACTCATATACCCTTTGTATACAAGGTACTAAAAACTTAAAAAGTTTTCAAAAGATAATGTTTACTGTTAAGCTATATTACAAATATAAGCTGTATCATCTGAATGCAAAGAATAATGAAATTGCTATACCATCCCTTATGTGTCTTTACTGTTCCTTATGAGAATATCTGATATTTTCTTTATTCTCTTATTTTTAGTGCATTAAGAAGTATAGTATAATAATCATTTTATATAATTCAAATGGATACATCACTGAAAAATGTATTTTAAAGTTAGAAAAATTATCAACATTCAGTTCGTGCATGGCACCTTTCTCCTCAAGTTCATCATCGGTGGTACTCTGTTGTTCTTGTAATTTTGATAGCCTGTGGGAGCTAGTGTTCTTAACAGCTATGTTGTTTGTATCTCACTGTCCTTTATACATCTGACCCTCAGAGAAATACCTTTGAACACTCATGTTTTTAATAATCTTTCTTGTTTTAGAAAGGGGTTGAGAGCAAGGCAATACTGTGTTAAAGGGGTCATTTGGGCTGAAAACCAGTATGGGAAAAATGAACAAAATTCTAGGTTCTTCTGATTCAAATATTCTGCATTACAGTCTTAACATTTGTGAACATTAAGTGAATTACCAAAGTGTATAAGAGCCAAAAATAAATGGTTGTTTCTGTCATTTGGGGTATGCATTACTCTGTTTCTGTCTTATATGTGTAATGATGAGTTTTATAATGCACAAATGGGTGCATCTGGTATAAAGTGAATTTGATTCAGTGTGATGTTTTATATGCAGTTTAACTTATAACTTAAATGCTTTGACATTCATCACTTAGGAAAGGTAACATTTAGAATTATAGTACACTTAACTGCAGTTCCTTAACAACAGCTACCATGCTTTATTTATCTTTATAGCTTTAATGCTTAGCCTAATATCTGGCACACAGGAGGGATTCAATGTTGATCAGGCTTTTTTGTACTTATCCTAGGACAATTATTTTTCCTTACTAGGCTATCCGTTTACTTATTGGAGTTCAAATTTAGCATTGTTAAAATTATTACCTATTATAGACTTTCCCTGTACTTTTCCAAGACCCAACGTGTTTGTACATGCTCACAGTTTTCTATCCTTTTAGGTACTTAATGAAATTCTATCATGGCTGAAATTCCAATAAAATTACATTTACCGTGATTCAGAAAAGAAATATGTCAGGTATCTCCCATCAGTGGTAAAGCAAATCTACTACAATCAATTCAGGATATTGTGTTGAATAGAGTACACAGAATTATATTATCTGCTGATTTAAGGATGAAACCCATATTTCATATCCTATATGATTCCTATCTGGATAGAGGGACAAACAAGGCGCACTATGCTTTGTAATTCATAGATTGCAATTGAGATTTTGAACTTTTTATATGAGCTTTGTAATTCTTAAGGAATGTTCATAAAATTTCACACAATTAAAAAATAGGTTTAATTATTTTACTTAATTATCTGAGTTATTTAGAAGTCTTATCCAGTTAAACACCGTAATATTAGTGATAATATAATATAATTACTTAGCTCTTCTAGAAAGCAAAAAAGGTAGTTGGGTTGTGAACAATATAGAGGGTAACATCGTGTAAACCACATGTGGGACACATGTAATTCCTATATAAATAGCTGACATACTTTTTCATATTTATAAAACTTGTTAGATGTTGGCAGACTTGATTGGCTAAAGTCATAATTTGTCTTTCTAAGTGAAACTACAGCAAATTGATTTGAAGTTGTTTTCAAAACAAAAGATAATTAAGTCCTGGAATAATTAAAACTGGGATTGCATTAAAGCTTACTTAAAGTGATTAATAGCTGGAGTGTATTTCATGATTTCAATCTAAGAGCATGCAGAAGAACATATTGTCATTTTATACATTCAGGAATATGCTTTCTGAGGAAACTATTGATTCTTAGGAATAAGTATAATGAAGTCCAGACATACCTCACACCCACATACCCCACTCCACCCCAGGCTTTTTTAAAATTAAAGACTTTGAAAACAAAGTAGCTATATGTGGTTATCTTCTTCACTTCCAATTCCAAGCTGCCTGGCTTTCTGAAGCAAATGGCTGCTGTGACCTATAAACAACTGTCATGACACCTTGGGCAGAGAAACACTGCTTTGAAACTTCTGCCTTCTGTTGGGCAAGCAACTGGAGAATGGTGCTGGAGTCCATGGGTAAATATGAGAAAGCAACAGACATTGGGACGAAGAGCTTGGGCTTTAGAGGTTTGTGAACTCCTGTAGGAGAAGATCAATATTTATCCATTTTAAGTACCAAAGTGTCGCTAGCTGCTAAAAAGCTAAAGTAGCTGAATGTCCTGGTGGAGTCCTCTCTGTCTTTGGAGGCTAAAAAGAAATAGAGATAGGACAACAGAGCTCTTTGTCCATGTGCCTTTGCAGGGAACTGACAGGCTGTTTACCTATGCTTTTCACCACCTGTGATATTTTTGCCATTTAGGATAATCTGGCAACCAGACCTGAGCTCCAGTGAGTTAGCGAAAAATAGCAATTCATTTAAGGAGACCCATAGCAAGTGAGAGAGGAAAATCAGAGTACACACTCCAGGTAACTAGGACTACTGGCAAAAACATGAAAACTGAATTTGAAAACAAAAATTGGGAGCACTTAAGGAAATTCAAAGAACAGAAAATAATTTCAGATATTAAATATATCTCATTTGAACAACTCAGGATTTGTGGGAGAGCATAGTCACTGTTGAAACATGAATTAGTGAATGAAAAGACCAAATGCAAGAAATGTATCCAAGCATATTAAAAAACCCATGATGAAATATTGAAAAAAAAAAGATGAGATTTGGAGGATAGATCTAGAAATCAAAACGTGAGTAATAGGAATTACAGTGGGACATTCTTTAAATATTTTTGAACATCTCTGCACTTGGCTGCTAAGAAAACTGAGTTTTAGAGAGCAGAGATTTTGGAGGCACTTTCTCTGACTATAAGCTAACATATATCAAATTTTAACAGTTTTTCTAAAAGGTTAAAATCTACATAGAAATTAAAACATTCCCAGATATCTTTTGGATAAAGAGGAAATCACCTAGAAAGCAATGAAAAGGAAAATATTTTCTGTAAAAGCCCATGAAAATTAGCTAAAATAGTTGTCAGAGGAAAACTGATGGCCTTAAAGGCCTTTGTTATTAAGGAAGAGGGAAGATAAAGATAACCTAATGTTAAGAAGTTAGTATAAAGAATAATACAAGATAGAAGATGAGGAGATTGTTAGAAAGATGAAAGTAATGAAATAGAAAAACCATATAGTAAAACCCGAAATAAATCTAAAGGCTGGTTCTTTGGAAAGATCAGTGTGATATATAAACTCCTTGTGAAGATGATAAAGCAAAAAAGAAAATGAGCCTATCAATTCCACTCTGAGGTATATACTCAAGAGAAGTGATATGTTCACATAAAATTTATACTCAAATATTCATGGCAGCATTATTCATAGTAGCCAAAAAGCGGAAGCAACTCATATCCATCAACTGCTGAATGAAGGAATAAAAATTATTCATCTACGATATATCTATACAATATAATATTAGCCATAAAAAATAATGAAGTACTGATACATACTATAACATGGATGAACCTTGAAAACATGCTAAGTGAAAGAGGCCACACTCAAAAGGCTACATATTGTGTGATTTCATTTATATGAAGTGTCCAGAGTAGGCATATAGGTGGAAACAGAAAGGAGATTAGTGGTTGCCAGGGGCTGGGAGAAGGAAAAATGGGGAGTGACTGCTTAATGGGTATAGGGTTTCCTTTTGGAGTGATGAGAATGTTCTGGAGGTAGTTGGTGATATTTATACAACCTTGCAAATGTCACTGAATTATATACTTTAATACAGTTAAAATGGTGAGTTTATGTTATATGAATTTTAATTCACTAATAAAGCTTTAGGAAAAAGAATGACAAAAGTACACAATTAGAAATAGAAGAAAAAACTGGAAGATGAAAAGAATGTTAAATAAGAATGTAGCTATGTGACAGATTTAAAACCCTTGAGAAATAAAAGGACTTTTAGTCAAATACAAATGATAAAAATTGACCTAAGAAGAAGTAGAAAGCAGATACTACTTAGCATACAAAAGATTAGAAATTTGACCAGATGTTGTCACTTAAACGTAAGGAATACATAATTTTGATGTAATTTAAATCATTCTAGGCCATGGAAAAATATCAAAATATTCCATAATTTAATATCTAATTCTGTTAAAGATTATATAGTAAAAAATGTATAATTTCACTTACGAAGTAAATTAAAAAATTCTAAGGAAAATGTTAGAAAATACTAACAGTGAATCAAAATAATAACTCACTAGTAGCTATTTTAAATTATATTTTTAAGTAGGAATGTAAGCATGATTCAATCATAGGAAATATACCAATTTAATTTATTACATCATCAAATTAAAGGAGAAAAATCATGTTTATCTCAATAAATGGCAAAAAGTATTCTAAATTTTGGGTTTTTTTTTTTTTTGTCTTTTATTTTGAGACAGGATCTCATTTTGTCACCCAGGCTGGAGTGCAGTGGCATGATCAGGGATCACTGCAGCCTCAACCTCCTGGGTTCAAGTGATCCTGCCACCTGAGCCTCCACCCAAAGTGCTGGGATTACAGGCGTGAGTCACTGCACATGGCCTAAATTGTTAAATCCTAAAAACATTTTAATTAGCAACAGAAACTAGACAAGGAACCATCACAATTATTTAACATTATTTTAGAGGCTTTGTCATATACAGTTGGTAAATGATATAACATTAACATTTGTAGAGAAGAATGTCAGGTGTCTCTTGCTGATGATATATGGTCTAAAAATTATAGAAACTTGAATTTTAAAATCTAGAAAAATGAGTAAGAAAAATTGATAAGGTAGTTGGATAAAAGATAAGATGAAAACAACTCTGCTCTGGAGGAATTTGGGCATCTACGAGACTTTTTTTCCCAATGGGAAAATATTATTCCATTTTTCATAGAAACACAAATTACAAAATGCCTATTAATAAGTTTTTCAAGAACGGTACAGGAACTATATGAAAACAAAGATATTAAAATGCATAAAACAGGATCTGATTAAGAGAAGGACAAACTGGTTTAGGATGGGAAAACAATAAAAATATTATTTCAAAGTTAATAAATTATATAATGCAATTCCAATTAGAATCTTGGGGGATTTTTTTTTCTTTTTTGAAGTCAACAGTGTTATTTTAAAACTACTTGGAAGATTAAATGGTAACGAAAGGCAAGCAAATATGAAAAAGCAATGAGGAGGGACTTGTATTACACATACCAGAACATATTACAAAGTGAGCTAATTAAAACAACATGGTGATGGCCTAGGCATACATAATAGATCAGTGGAAATGATTGGCAAATTCTGAAAAAGATGACAACTTAGTTGGAAAATGATGGATTTTTTAAATTAATGGGACTGGCATAACTGATGATCTCCATGTAAAAAAATGAAAGTATATTCCCATTTTGCACCTTAACAGTATTTGTTACTGGTGGAAATGTGATATATTCTACCTGTTATAAAATGCAGTCTTGTAAGACTACCAAAAACCTATTAAAATTATAATTTGCATATAATTTGCAAATACTTTAACCTGGCAGTCTCATTTTTGGGAATATATTCCATAGAAATATAGGTAGCAATATTTAAGAACATGTGTATTTTTTGGTTTCCAGGTTGTTGTATCTTTATTGTAGTGGTAAAACTGCAGAAAATAGTAATCCCATTAACAAGGTAATGCTAGTAAATAATGGAAACTCAACCACGGGATATTATGCTGTCATTAAGTGATGTGAAATAAAGCTATCTCAGATCTTCTGAAAGAATTTCCAGGAGTTTCTTATGAGTGAGAAGAGCAAGGTATAGAAAAGTGTGTATAATATTCAGCCTTTAAAAAATAATGACAAAGATCCTTGAATATGTATATTTATAGGTAATATCTGCATATGTATATATCTACCTTATAGTAGGGTTATTTTTAAAGGAAGAAGAATGTAGCAGGATGCATACTAAGTTATAAAAATGGATAACTATTTATGAGAGGAAATATGAAAGGAGAGGAGCAGATAGCCAAGAAATAAAGGAAAAGAAAAATTGTGCTAAAAACATGTTCAAAACCCCACTTATGTATTTTATTAAAATTAGGTATATTTGAATATAAATGCATAAATAAAAATAATTGGCCGGGCACGGTGTCTCACTCCCGTAATCCCAGAACTTTGGGAGGCCGAGGCAGGTGGATCACCTGAGGTCGGGAGTTCAAGACCAGCCTGACCAACATGGAGAAACCCTGTCTCTACTAAAAATTCAAAATTATCTGGGCATGGTGGTGCATGCCTGTAATTCCAGCTACTTGGGAGGCTGAGGCAGTAGAATCACTTGAACCTGGGAGGTGCAGGTTGTGGTGAGCCGAGATGGTGCCATTGCACTCCAGCCTGGGCAACAAGAGCGAAACTCCGTCTCAAAAAACAAACAAAAAAAGAAATTAAAATAATTTAAAATATTATGGCTAGTTTTGGTAGTAATGAGTTCATATTTCTGAATCTTGGCACCCAAGGAGATTGTTTTTTTCCTTTATATTTGCATTTTCTTTAAGTTAATTTTGGACCACGTGCTACCAGAATTTTCTACATATTCTCTTAAATCTTCAGATGTTCTTCTAGCATTTCATGCCAAATAAACATCTACAAATGATTTGTAGTTTGTGATTAAATCAGACTCTATTGGTCATGCCCACATCATAGCTGACATGCAGTTGATATCCCTTGATAAAACTTAGAGGGTATGTTTCACTTTGTTCAGTGTTCAGTTTCTTTAGTTGGTACCTTTTGTGTCAGTTGTTAAATAATTTTAATATTATCCCTGTTGATGTCACAGATAAGTTAATAATGCCAATTACACATTAATTGAGTCCTTGCACATAGAAGTTGATTGATAAATATTTGCTGATTTGACCTAATAGATTACAGGTACAATAATGATTTCAACAAAGTAACAGAATGCAGAAATGAAAGAATTTAAAGATATTAGATGAAAAAAACTCTAGAAGTCAGCATAGAATATGATTATAGGCAAATCACTTGACTTTTGTATCTCAGGATCTTTATCTTTAAAATAGAGATATTTTCCTCAGTTACACAATCTTTGTGAGAGTCAAGTAAAATAATAAATGTTGAAGTGCTTGAAAAAGCATGATGTGGATACAGTGATGATAATGAAAATCTGAAGGCATTTTTTACACTTAGTGGACATTTATGTATATATTTGAAGCTGCGTGTGTGATATTAAGCCTTTTGATATGTCAGCAATAGAACATATTACTGATGAAGCTGTATAAACCTCCAACAGATAGAAGAGTGGAATGCATGGAAGGTGTGAGTACATTTAATTGTTGAAAGTCTAAGATAGGTCTCTAAAATTTCTTCATTTATTTTTCTGGTCATTGAGGGGAGATTTTATTCAGGTACTTCTGATGATGTCTTATTCTAGTATAGAGATAGGAATATTTTGTGGGAAGTCTGGGCCTTTGTCACATCTTGACGTAATGATAATGCTGCATTATGTTTTGACTTATTAAATGGCCACAGACAGCTAAATACGGCTTTGTAATCTGTTTTATATTTCATTGGAAATTATCTCCTTGTAATTTATAGCTGTACTTAAAAGTGACTCTAGCATAAATGCTTTGAAATAGTAAAATCTTTATGATCTTTCAGTTACCAGACACCTAATTTGCCATTGGCCATTTTTTTGATTGTGAGAGTATTAGGAAATACGTACATTAGTTGGTTGATAACACCACTATAAAAGTCTAAAAACTTAGACGTTCTTTTATAATAAGAAACGTAAGTATCATCTTAATACACTAGAGTCTGTACCGTATGGTACTATTAAAGATACCTAGATTCTGGTTTGGAGAAAATTGAATGGATGAATGTGTCTAAGTCTAAATATATTATACCGGACTCTTTTTCCAAAGTATGTCTCCATTTTAAAATTTTCTTTCCCTAATCATTTGACTTTTACTTTTTTCATAAATATTCTTAAAAAATATGTTTAACTAGTTTAATCTTCTTCAGATTCTCTATTCTTCCAGTAGTAGACATGATGTTATAAGAAAGCTTAAAAGAGGGATCTTTTATTTTTTGAGACGGAGTCTCGCTTTGTTGCCCAGGCTGGAGTGCAGTGGTGCAATCTCGGCTCACTGCAAGCTCTGCCTCCCGGGTTCACGCCATTCTCCTGCCTCAGCCTCCCGAATAGCTGGGACTACAGGCGCCCGACACCACACCAGACTAATTTTTTGTATTTTTAGTAGAGACGGGGTTTCACTGTGTTAGCCAGGATGGTCTCGATCTCCTGACCTCGTGATCTGCCTGCCTGGGCCTCCGAAAGTGCTGGGATTACAGGCGTGAGCCACTGTGCCCTGCCAAAGGTAGATCTTAAAAGGAACAACAGTCTTTGCTCTTTCTCCCTTCCCATCCCTTCCCTCCCCTCCCCTCCACTCCCCTCCCCTTCCCTTCCCTTTTCTTTCTCTTTTTTTTTCTTTTTTTGAGTCAGAATCTTGCACTGTTGCCCAGGCTGGAGTGCAGTGGCGTGATCTTGGTTCTCTGCAACCTCCGCCTCCTGGGTTCAAGCGATTCTCATGCTTCAGCCTCCCGAGTAGCTAGGATTACAGGCATGTGCCACCACACCCAGCTAATTTTTGTGTTTCTAGTAGAGACGAGCTTTCACCATGTTGGCCAGGCTGATCTTGAACTCCTGACCTCAGAAGATCCACCTGCTTCAGCCTCCCAAAGTGTTGGGATTACAGGTGTGAGTCACTACATGCAGGCAATCTTTGCTTTTCATTTCTGTAAATGGACTTTAGGCAAGGCTAGTAGAAACGACTACCTCAACTGATTCTCTTTGATATTATATCTTTCACGTAATGAATCCATTGTAATAAATCAAACCCGTTTTCACCTTCTACTTGTGTATTGATTATCTTTATTAAATGTGAAATTAATAGCAATTGATATAGACATATTTTTAAATATATTTCTTCACTGTTTCTCAATAATACTAATGTTACTCGAGTAGTAGGACCTATTAATATATGTTGCATGCATTCTTGGATGCATATGTCATTGCCAGTCATCTCTTAATTTTGTTTTTTTCTTTCTCTGTTCAAGAAAATTTCTAACCACCAGTGATCACTGTCCCAATTGCTAGTTGCAGTTTTGTAGAGAACACCAAGGAAATGGGAAATTAAAGCGATCTGTTTATTTTAATCCTCAAGAAACCAAAGCGATCTTCTCTTAATTCTTATTATTTCAGTTTCTTATAATTTAGGAAAGAAGTGTCTTTCATTTCAACATAAACTCTGAATTCTGGTGTCTTCTATCAAGACCTGCTTCTCTTTGGAATAGACAGAAATCAAATAATTATTTCTTAGCATTGTAATAAACATTCCAAAATATGACACCTGTTATCTTATTCAGCGGTCAGTTGAGTTTATTTGATTTCTCCTTCAAGTCTCTGAATTTCTTGAATCACTGATGCTCAGTCTTAAAACAATGGAGGTGGTTTTGCTTTTTTCTTTTCCTTTTTAAAATTTATTTATTTTTATTTTCTTATTTTTTGAGACAGAGTTTTGCTTTGTTGCCCAGGCTGGAGTGCAGTGGCATGATCTCAGCTTACTGCAATCCCCGCCTTCCAGGTTCAAGTGATTTTTGTGCCTCAGCCTCCCCAGTAGCTGGGATGGATTATAGGCGTATGCCATCGTGCCTGGCTAATTTGTGTATTTGTAGTACAGACATGGTTTCGTCATGTTGGTCAGGATGTTCTTGAACTCTTAACCTCAAGTGATCTGCCTGCCTTAGCCTCCCAAAGTGCTGGGATTACAAATGTGAGCTACCACACCTGAACTGTTCCTTTTTTTAAAGACTAAGATTTAAGTTGACTGAATAAAAATGCTTACTTGTTTAAACTTTTGCATTAACAAGGCTTGATGTTTATTGTTGCCTTGAATAGTCTCAATCAATCTTTTTAGCTTCCCCAGCACCTCATATTTGGAAATGACTAGATAGATAACATAGATTCTTTTGGACTGGCAGCATTCATACCACCTACAAGCTTAAAATGCAGAATCTCAAACTCCACTTCAGACCTAAAGAATCATTATATTCATTTTAACCAGACTCCAAGTCATTCATATGTACAGAAAGTGTGAGAAGTACTACTAAATCATTTGTCATTTAAAAGAATTGGACTTTAAGCACACAGAATTGGTGAATGATGACATAGTTCATAGTCATTTTTCCATGCGTTCTCCTTTTTTCTTTCATTCATTCATTCATTCGTTATTTTAAATCAAAAGAAATACCTATGAGTCCAAGACCTAACCAAAGTATTAGAACATCAAAACTCACATTTCCTGCTTACACCTATATTCCCTTAACCAGAAGTAACCACTATCTTACACTTTGTGCTTATTGTTCCATTTTTTTCATAAGTAATATAGCTTTACGACTTATAAACTTTTAATATTACTTCTGCAGATGGTCACAAATAATACCAATTATTAACTTATTAGCTGTAGCTCAATAACTCATTAATAGCCTGCTGTATTTATCTGCTAGAATTTCCTTTTTTTCAACATTAAGATATTAAGATTCACCCATGTTGTGTGTAATTGTAACTTACAGAGTTCCTTTTCACTTCTATATAATATTTGTGACTATACCACAGTATAATTTATCCTTTCTTCTACCAATGGACATTTGAGTTGTTTCCCTTTTATTGCGGCTGTGAATGGTGCTAGAATAAACATTCTTGCACATGTTTCTTGGTGACATTTGGAGGACATTCTTTTAGGTATATTCTGAGATTGGAATTGCTGTGTCATAAGATGTATAAATGGTCTACTTTGCAGGAGATTGTCAAATTGTTTTCCTAAAATGATATTAGCCATTTACACTCCCACCAGCATTGTATAAAATATCCCTGTTGACCCATATTCTCTTTAACATATGGTATTGTCAGACTTCTTAATTTTTGCCACCTGAGTAAATAAAAAATATCTTATAGTAGTCTTGATGTGAACTTTCTTGCTTCTCAAGAAACAAGGCTGTGAACATGTATATGTGTCTTTTCCTACATGTGTCTTTTCCTTCTGTGAAATGGTGGTTCTTTTACCTATTTTTCTTCTTTTTAAAAATTTGTATGATTCTTTTTCTATTGTTTGCATGAGTTCTTTATATTATAGATACTAATTCTATCTCTTCTCCCTTGTAGCTTGTCTTTTCACTTCTTTTAGGGCATTCTTTTTGTATGTATGTGTGTATTATTTTAAAAAATGATTATTAGCTTTATTTTCTACATGTAAAAATTTAACTTATTTTTAATTGACAACAATTATGTGCATTAATATACAACATTATTTTAGAATACATTTACATTATGAAATGGCTAAATCAAGTTTATTAACATGCATTACCTTACATTTTTGTGATGAAAACACTTAAAATCTATTCTCTTAGCAATTTTCAAGCAAACAATACATTGTTATTAACTATAGTCACCATACTGTACATCTCTTGAACTTATTCATTCTGTATAACTGAAATTTTATATCCTTAAACCAACATCTCTCCCATCTCCCCACCCACCATCTCCTGGTAGTCACCATTCTCTCTGCTTCTATGAGTTTCATTGTTTTAGCTCCCACATGAGTGAGAACATGCTGTATTTGTCTTTCCGTGCCTGGATTATTTCACTTCGTATAGTGTCTTTCAGGTTCATTGATGTCACAGTGACAGAATTTTCTTCTTTTTAATGCAGAATAGTATTCCATTGTGTATGTATGTCACATTTTCTTTCTTTCTTTTTTTTATTTGAGGCAGGGTCTTGCTCTGTTGCCCAGGCTGCAGTGCAGTGACACAATCATGGTTCACTCCTGTCTTGACCTCCTGGGATCAGGGGATCATCCTGTCTCAACCTCCTGATTAGCTGGGACTACAGGTGCATGCCACCATGCTCAGTTAATTTTTTAATTTTTTTGGAGAGGTGGGGTCTTACTGTGTTGCCCACGCTGGTCTCAGGCTCTTACCTCAAGCAGTCCTTCTGCCTTGGTCTTCCAAAGTGCTGGGATTAGAGGCATGAGCCAGCATGCCTGGCCTGTATATCACATTTTCCTTTTTTTTTAAAAAAAAC
Source organism: Gorilla gorilla gorilla (assembly GCF_029281585.2). NCBI lineage: Eukaryota > Metazoa > Chordata > Mammalia > Primates > Hominidae > Gorilla > Gorilla gorilla. Next base: position 125,996,940 of record NC_086017.1, on the reverse strand, counting down.
TTTAAGTTCAGGGGTACATGTGCAGGTTTGTTTATAGGTAAACTCGTGTCACAGGGTTTGTTTATAGGTAAACTCGTGTCACAGGGTTTGTTGTGCAGATTATTTTGTCATCTTTAGGGTATTCTAATAAACATAAAAATCTTAATTTTTATGTGCTCATACAGATTTTCTTTAATGGTTCATGCTTTTTAATTTTCTTAAATCATTCACTTGAGTTGATTTTTGCATATTATTTAGACATAAAAGTTTAAATTATTTTCTATAGAGAAACATGATTTTCCAGTTATGTTTACTGTATGTTCTTGTGTTTCCTCAGTGATTTGCCATGCCAGCTCTTGTCTGTCAGGGGTCTGTATCTGCAAGGGCCTGTTTATAGGCTCTGTTTTCTGTCTCTTGGTTGATTGGACTATCTCTATACCAGTAACACATTTTACTAATTAGTACAGCTTTACAGTAAGTCCTTATATGTGGTTGGGCAAGTATCCTACAATTTGTTTCTTGAGTTTTATCTTTTTCTTAAAGGTCGGACACTCCTCCCCAAGCTAAATTTTAATTTAGAAAAAACATGCTTCATTTTTTATATATACAACCTAGTTATCAATGCATATGTATTTTTTAAAATGTCTTTAGGTTTATTTAAAGCATTTCTTACAGTAACTGCTTTGTTTGGCTTACATTTGTTGATGATGTCAACCTGTGGGATAAAAAGGAAAAAAGCCCCAACAAAATGTAATGGCAACCTTATAATATTCAAACTAATTCAATTGGAATACTACTACAAGTTCAGTATATTTAAGACTCTAAGTTGATATCATAATTTCTTAATTTAACAAAGTATAAAACATATACTGTTCACTTACATTACTTTTTAGCAACTTTGTATAAATCTAAATTACTCAATGAAATAACATCCATTCAGGTATTATTAATACCATTTTTAGCTCTTTAATATCGCTACATGCCAGACAACATTTAAGTGCTTAACATATTTTAACTCATTTGTTCCTTTCAACACTATGAGGTAGTTAACATTATTATCCTCATTTTATTGATGAGGAAACAAAGGCCAAGAGTGGTCAGGTGGCTTGGTAGCTTGTTTATATGGGGTTTATTCGGGTAGCGCTAAGGAATGCTGCCTTGTGAAATCTTTACTGAGTTATCCTTAAACAGAACTAACTTTTTGATAGTTTAGAAACCCCAGCCTCTCCTCAGTCCTGTACTAGTGCCACGTATTTTTATTCAGGAGAATGAAGTCAAACATTAGCATCAAAGCCAGTCTTGGAATAAAGAATATAAGGTACATAACGGTTGAGAAATATGTACAAGTGCCTTGGAAATGATGGATTGGATGTGTGTTTACTGGTTTTGAGCAGTAAGTTGATTGTGTATGTGACATATGTCAGGTCTTAGGTCATATTTAGCTTTGGCTGGAGGAACTTCCCTCAGTCATTGCCATTTTCTCTTCTCAGGTGTCCAGAGCTTATAAAGTGGTATATTTGTCAGAGAATTGACAAGCATTCTACTTAGTGTTTCTAGTAAAGAAACACTTTTTAACAGTTTAATCTGCCTCCATTCTTAATTCTTTTGTGTTTCTAGAATGCTTACTTCTTTTGTTTTCTATTCTCTGTGTCTATTTTGATTTCTAAAATAAATTATATGATCAGATAGGTAAATAATTGTTTTAGTAATGATTCATAGATGAGAACATCTTCAACTATTAATATGCTATTCTAGATATTGTTAAATTATGTGAAGGGAAAATGGTATAGGGAAAGAAGTTTTTCTGGGATGGAATGAAAATAGGTGCCCACAAAAATATTAAGAGATAATGGCAAAGTGCTAATGTTTAATGAGAGTCCTAATATTTCTCATCTTTGCTGACCAAATATCTTAGGGGAATGTAAATTTGAGAAAATAGAAGAATCTTCACTGAGCTCAAGTGGATGCCATAGAAAGAAGTGTATTGTAGCATGGCACACAGAACTAGCCTATGACAGATCATTTGAAAAAAAGAGCAATAATTAGACCTTTATGAAAAATCATGCATGTTTTTCACAGTGATTGGAGTTTCCGGGTAATTTACTGGGTTCTGACCTTTTGATTAATACGTGTTTGCCTCAAGAATGGGTGTTTGATCCTGAAAATTAGTCTGTAGACAAGGCAGAACTTGGAGGAGTGAGCAGTAGTTGGTAAATGATCTAGCTATGTCAATGTAGGCTTGTGGAAAGGTGATTGCCAGTAGGTGATGAAGATTGGTGGACACTGAGGTTCTTAAAATGGGTAATCTATAATGCATAGAAATGTATTAATCAGAATGTGTAGCCATTTTAGGAATGTATGGTCAGAAAGATGAAGAATAGGATTAATATATAAAAAGTCTTCATAGACAAATGTTCAATGGGAAGGCAGAGCTTAGATTTTATGGAGAGGCAGGACAAATAAAGGCACTGAGGGACTGTGACACATTTTGACTGAATTAAAATCCATGGAGAACCAAGGATCTCCTCAGAGATATAGGATTGTATGGAGACATAATTTGACTTGATTTATATGAAATGTAGGAAGTAATATTTTTGGTTGAGGAACTTTTTTACATTTAATGGAGAATGGGAAGCAAGAGACAGCTATATGCTAACATTTTGCTAAGGAAGATAAGAGAATAGAATTAGACGGTCACTGTCCATTGGTCTTGCAATCAAAAGTCAATAGGGAGGAACCAAATATGAAAAAAAAATCTTGGTATTTAGATTCATGCTTTAAAACCTTACTTGGGCCTCACTAGTTATTTCAGTTTTACCTCCTCTTCCCCCATTAGAAATTCATCTCTCATCTTTACTTGCCAAGTTTTCCCCTTTGTTTCATGGCAGAAATTAAGACGGTTCAGCATAACATTATCCACATTTTCTTTTCGATCAAGATAGTTTCGATATGCTTGTATTTGCCGCATTGCCCGCTTCTCATAGTCTCTGGCTAAAGTGTTTCGTCTGGAAACTGCAGTATGATTCTAAATGCTTAGAAGAATCCTTCGAGATCCAGAAATATGTAATTTTATTAATATTACTTAAAAAAGACCACTGAACTTGACCAAAGTCACTTTAAATTCTAATTTAAAATTTCCAAATTTAAAAATGGGGAGATCTTTCTCAAGTACAGAAAAACACAGACTTCAAGGGAAATAAAAATGAACTTTGAGCTTTAAGAATAAACTAAGACTTGGTTATATTGAAATTTTATGAATAGTGCAAACTTTTCTTCCTATAGGTGCTTACTGGAATATGGTGAGTTAGTGATTATATGAATTTAAACATGATGTGATTAATCATTATGTTCCTTGAAGATAAGCCCATCTCTATAAACTATAATATCAATAAAGCTTTACAACATTCTCTGCCATTTTTCTTTGGTCAAACTTAAATTATTGGAAAATAATTTGTTAAAATCTCCTCCCCTATAGACAATAGTTCCATTTATTTTGAAGTAATGCATCTAGACCATCTCACTAGTAGACTTCAACTTCATTATTCTTGACTTCTTGACTCTTGTCTTTTTTTTCTTTTTGCCTCATAATCTGGAATCTTTTTGGCTAGAGTATCAATGAATAACAGATTGAAAATATTCCTTTCATCCTTTATTTTTCCTCCTTCATCTTAAATCAGTTCAGCTACTCCAGAAAAAAAAAGGATGTTAGTGGCAATAGGTAAAATTTGAAAGGCAAAATGTGACTTATTGAAATTGAATGATGGGTACAAGAGAATCATTTATTATGTACTCCTTTTGTATGTTTGAAAGTTTCCACAATAAAAAAGATTTTAAATGCACCCAGAAAATAAAGTAAATCAGCCCAATGAACAGATGAATTTATTGCCCATTTATAATCAGATTTGAACTCAGGAAATTTTAGGCACAGTTTATAAAACTGACCATAGCTCAACGGGTTATAATTTTGTTATTTAGTGTGGTCAGTCCAGGCATTAAAGCACTTTGAATTATTACCTTAATGACAAAAGTTCAGGCCTGAAACTACCAAATAGGGAAGTCTGTCATCACTTCCTGTTGATTCTTGAAATTTAATTCCTTTTCAAATCTCATCTCTTTCTTTTTTTCCTGGTTAAAGTCATTCAGAAATTGTGGCTATTTTTTGCCATACCAGCTGTAATACTTGGGTCTGAATCAAAGACTTTACATTTTATCACTTTTTTCTTATCTTTTTCTTCAGTGTACTTAATTTACTGCCTTGAGTCAAACATGTTCTATGGTGCCAATCTGTTATAGTGGAAAGAACACTGGATTGAGAGGCATGAGTTTCTAGTTCCAGCTTTCTCGTGAACTAGTTTGGTGACTTTGGACAATTTCACTTTTTACAACCTTCTAACCTGAAATTCTCTTCAGTTCCTCATTTAGTGATTTTTAACCATTTGGTATCATTTTTAGAAATTTACCTTTCCTAGGTTAAGGCACATTGACATTCTGCAATTTGCCCCCGTCTGGCTTACATTCATCCTGATGGTTTCAATCCCCTCAAGTCTTTACTTTGTGTTTTGTTCCCAAAATAACTCCTATTGACTCAAAAAATTTTTTTCTGTTAATTTTTTACTTAAGTTGCTTGTGCTTAGAGAGTTTGTATGATGTTAATTCTTTGATATTTGTTGAGACTTTATACAAGATCTACTACATGATAAATTTTTTAATAGACTTGATTTTTTTTTAGAGCAATTGTAGGTTCACAGCAAATTTGAGCATAAGATACGGAGATTTTCTAAACACATCTTACCGCCACATACATAGCCTCCACCATTAGTAACGTTTTCCAGCATAGCGGTACATTTGTTACAATTGATGAACTACGTTTCTACATCTTTGTCACCCAGAGTCATAGTTTATGTTAGGATTCACTTTTGGCATTATACATTTTATGGGTTTGAATAAATGCATAATATTATGTACCCACCATTATAAGACTCATACAGAGTAATTTCTCTGCCTTAAAAATTATCTGTCCACCACCTATTCATCCCTCTTTCCTCCAGCCCCTGGCAACCACTGATTTTTTTTTTTAGCTGTCTGCATAGTTTTGCCTTTTCCAGAATATCATATTGTTGTAATCATACAGTATGTAGCCTTTTAGATTGGCTTCTTTCATTTAGTAATATGCACTAAAGACTCCTCCATCTATTGACTTTTATTAGCTAAGTGTCATATAAGTAATTCACAGTATTACACTCTTGCTTGTGTGCTTTCTTTCTCTCTCTCTGTTTTAGAACAGTGGGGTTGGATAGGGTAAAAGCAAGGAATCGGAATCGTGAAATTGAATATTTGAGAACTACTTTATTCAATTTAGAACTTTCAAATAAATTGGCATTTAGATAAAATAGAAATAAACACAAGCTAAAATTTATTGAATGCTTTCTATGTACCAGGCATTGAGCTTCCCATATACCTAGCACTAAGTGTTTGTACTGTAGGATTAGTGTGCTTTAATCATGGTTCTGTTGTATGAGTTGTGGCACCTTGGATCTCACATTTCTCATCTATAAGATATATTATACAGGGTTTTGTGAATATTAGATGAGATAATATGTATAAAATATTTAGCACAGTGTCTGAATATGGTAAAATGCCTGATAAATTTTAGCAACTTTTATTACCAGTACTTGAATTATCTTATTTAATCATCAGAAAAACTCTATAATATAGGTCCTTTTATTTCCCTCATTTTAGTGATGAGTACAAAAGGGTTAATAATGTTAAGGAATTCATTTAAAAGTAAAGCGAAGATTTGAACTTAAGCAATCTGAATCAGAGCCCACATACCTTTAACTTTTATACTCTGTTTCTTTCTAATTAGTAAGAAACATACTCAAGAGAAGGTAAGGGATCAATAAATGATTTTTAAATTGTGGTCTTGAGAGGTGGCCCTAGGATAATCTAAGTGATTAACCAACTATTCTCTCAGAGTTGGTTAGGTTAAGTGGGGATCTTGTTTTGATGGACCACCCAGTATTTTAGACATTATCTATTTTTTCAATATCGTTTTCAAAGAAATAAATTATACTGAGGAAATTTAATGTGTTACTAAAGAATAGAAAATATACTAAATTTTATTTGAGGGTCATTCTGTTTCTAAAATAATCATAATAGCTATTAAAAGTTTTCATGTGAGCATATTTTCTTTAATTTGTTTCATAAGCTGTTTTGTAGGAAAGTGTTACAAAAACATTTGTACTTGGCGTGAGCCCGGGAGGCGGAGCTTGCAGTGAGTGGAGATCGCGCCACTGCACTCCATCCAGCCTGGGCGACAGAGCGAGACTCCGTCTCAAAAAAAAAAAAAATAAATAAAATAAAATAAAATAAAAAATTTGTACCAGGTAAAGTTTTAGGTCCTAGAACCACTAGTGATATTTATGTGAATATGCTCTTATTTGGACCTAGCCAAATAGTTTAATAATATTTATTATCATTAGATGTCACTTTCTTAGTGTAAAACGGTTAGTTCTGGTGAAGACTTTTTTTTTAAAATAGGGGAGCAGGCTTGATGGAATGTTAAGTGCGCTGGTTGACCTAGGTTAAAGTATGATTACAGAGTGACAGTGAGGATTTAATTCAACAGTTTATGTGAAGAAATTTTATAACTTATGTGATAGAGAAGTATCAGTTATTGATGTGAATCATTAGTAGTTAGAAGAGATCTATAATACAAACCAGGAACAGTAGCACACACGTGTAGTTCCAGCCACTCTGCAGAGGCTGAGGTGGGAGGATTGCTTGAGCACAGGAGTTTGAGTCTGCAGTAAGTTATTACCACACAACTGCACTCTAGCCTGGGCAACAGAGTGAGACTCCATCTCTAAAAAATAAAAATTAAAAAAGAAGAGATCTACAATACAACAAAATTTGAGAATTTCTGGTTTGGGAAGAAAGGTAGAAATTGGATTACTATGTAATGAATATTTCCTAAGGGTTAAACACTTTATATATGTTCTCATTTAATACTTTTGCCTTCTCTTTGCTATGAGGAAACTGAAATTCTGGAAAAATAGTAACTTGTTTAAGGTCACAGGTAGTGAATGTGCAAGCTTGTTTCAAATCCAGGCTTTGACTTTAAAAGCCACGTTCTTTCTACTGAAGCACTCTGCTTCCCATACACCTAGAGATAGAGTGTATGGCCCATGAATAATTAAGAGTAAGATGAAAAGCTAATCTTTCAGTTTCTCATTGAGACACAGTGATGCCTTGCATTTATTATTCCTCCTTTTACTATATTTAAACGTTTCACAATAATTTATTTATCTTTTAAAAAAATAAGAGCACTATGAATTTGACAGGAAAACTTGTGAGATATCAGATGGATTACATAACTAAATATTGTATATCACAAGCTAGTTTTTCTCTACCTCCGGTTTCTTAACTGAAAAAAAAAAGAGTTGTGGAGAACGTTAATGGATTGTAATACACAAAGGAATAAAATAATTTATTAAAAATAAAAATTCCTAATTTTGAAGCAGATGACATATGTTATATTTCTGTTGATTGTTTTTTAATAATACCTAGGCAAACTTGATTTCAGATTTATTGATGAGAATTCCCTGCTTTATACAGAAAATATTCCTGTAGAAACCAACATTTAGATAATCTGATAAGGTCTGGGAAAAGGTGAGTTCTATGTAGTTGGAGTAATCAAAGTGGTATAGGTTACACAGAAGTGTTAAGGAAAAAGATAAGAGAAACTAATTTGTGTTAAACTTTTTTCTAAGTCAGCTTTTCATACTCTAGTTTTGTTGTTCAAAGTACATTCATTCTTATAGAATATTAGGTATGCCAATGCTTAGATATAAATATAAAAATACATTTCAAAATCCAAACAAATTATTTTTGGATTATCCATACCTTATGTTCCATCTGTTAGTATAAATAATCAAAGAGTACTGTATTTTTAAAAGCTCTGGAGAGTGTTACCCTTTCTGCAACAGTATAATAGAATTTGGCAAAAACAATAGCATGTTTTGCAATGGTTGTGCAGTTAATTGAACATCCTGTCAATGCTGGATTTGCTGTAATTTTTACAGATAATAAACAGCAAGCTATGGTGTCACCGTATGTATATTCACTTAACAATATTTATTTAATTGTTGAGCACATAACATATTCAGATCTTTGTACTTTGAATACAGATACATGATGACTACAGCATGATTAGGAGCGTTGAGGTTTTGTGGAAGAGATAGGCATGTAAACAACCAACTTTATTTGCCCTAATAAATATTGCTTATTTTGAACAGTTAATCTCTTTCTCTTGCTCTCTTTTTCTTTCTCTCTGTCTCTGTCTCTCTCTTTCTTTCTCTTTCTCTCTTTCCTGGGGAAGAAAACTAATATTTATCAAATGTTCATTGTGTGTAGACACCATACTCAAGAAGTAATAAATTTTATGTGCTTTGACTAGAGCCTTGCACTTTGTATGTTCACAAAAATGTTATCTCTTATTATCAATCTAATGTAGTTATCAAACAGTTCTGTGACATAGTTATTCTTATTTTATAGATAAGCTATATGAGACTCATGGATAAGTAACCTGCTTAAATATACATATCCAATAAATATTCTTAAAATCTGAGTCCAAAGCCCATACTGTAGAATAGTGGCCTCAAAAATAAAGTCCATGCATTCCAAGAAATATGCAAGATGATGCATTAGGGTTTGAGAAGAAATAAAAATTGTTATTTGTGTTTTTTATTTAAAAAATCTAAGAAGTTAAAGTTACCAGCCGTTAATATGCCCAGATAGAGCTGGGCAATATCAGAGCATTATTTACATGCATTGCTACTTAAACAGAACATCCTGATGGGAGAGAGTGGAGTTTGTTAAAGAGTTGGAGCTACTAAATGTTATCTGTGCCTTGTTATGTGGAGTCACAGATTAGTGACAGATTAGTTTAACTAAAACTAACTCTTACAAAACAGACAACTGACTGAAAAAAAGCATAGAAAAGATGGTACTAATAATCCAAGCCCATTTGAAAAAGAACATCCCTGAAACATATTATGAACACTTTGTAAACTACATTATAAAGTAAGAACAATGAAGATTTAGTAATATTTGAAAATTGATCAAAAATAATAATCAAGAAGTCTATTTGAAATGATTTATATTCACTGTCATTGAAAAAGAATGTCACCCTCAGTGTATGGTGTGCGATGGTGGAAGACCATTTCATTGGTAAGGCATTAAAATCTAACTATCTAGATCATGAATCAAGCAGTGTTTAATGTCACATGAGACTCAGTACAGACTTTACAAAATCATTAAATTAATATTTAGAAGACTTTTGGGGATTTAAAAAAATATTAAAATACAAACATATTTACCATTGGAAACACTGTTCTTCAAGAACAATAATGGCTGAAATAATGTGTGAAAAATAATATGGCAACAAACAATATCACATTTGTCAGCAAATACTGCTAGAATATGTATAGAAAACATTGCTGAAGATTTGCAAAAACAAGTATTGAACAAATTATGCAGTGTGGAATGTTTACTATGTAGTTAAATGAAAGTACCAATATTTCTAACATTTCATCCAATGATATTTGCTAGGCTCAATTGAAATAATTCGAAGAACTATGTTGTTATAAATCACCAAAATAATCACTGGAGAAGATTGTGGCTAAACAGCAAAATACTGCCCTACAGTAAAACAGTGTGTTCTTGAAAATCTATGTTATCTATAGTTACATAGTTTTAGAATATTGGAGTGGTTGATTTGAATGGAATAGAAAAAAGCTTGCCGAGGCAGGTTACAGAACTACTTCTACACATGAAATCCCTTCAGTCTTTTACAGACAAGCTATTTTAACAAATAAATTGAAGTCACAAGTACACATAAGTGCTGTAGGACATCATTGATGTGGTCACTTTGTTTTCGTTTTTTAAGTTAAAGCTTTAAAATGTAGTCAAAAATATGTTACCAAATGTGAAAGAATCTTAAAATTTTAGTGGAATCTTTATGATGCTTTGTAATAAGATGGAGAATGGGCCATGAATATCATTTGCACCACTTGAGGTTCACTGGTTATCCAGTGGTAGAGTATTGAGAAGTAATAAGAAATTTATGGCAGTTATGCATTTTTCTTTTACAGAATGACAAGGTTCTAATTTTGCTCACCTTTTCTGTTATGACAGGTGACTGTCAATACTATGCGCTCCAACGTATATTTTTGAAAAATAACATATTCGATCTGTCTTTTTAGAGTAGTAGTACTAATAATGAGTGAGAAGGTAACTGCTTTTTGAAGGACCTATGGTTATGGAGAAAACATTTCATATTGAATGTTTGTAATTCTTTTCATTACAATGTGATTTTCTTGCCAAAAACCAATGTATTTGTAAAACTAGTTTCTATATACATTGAAAATTGTACAAAAATATATTGGCATATTTTTTAAAACTTGGAACATAATGTTATAACTTATTTTAAGATCTTTCAAATGTAATCTTTAAATTGATTTTAAAATCCTTTTGTTAAAAAATAAAATGCTACACCTCTTGGTTTATAGGAATGACTTATATCTGTGAAGATGGAAATTTACTAGCTAAATTTCAACAAAGTATTTTACATAATTGGCCATTAGTATTGAAAATTGATTATTTTGATGTAGTAAGCGCAGCCATTGATACTCTTCTTCCATTTGAATTTACTATTTTGTGAGGCTTTCTCCCTCAACTTACCACCGCCCCTCCTCTGCGCCCATGACAACCATTATATCTAAGTAACCTGAAAATAGTACTGTATTTTCAGATGACTGTTTTACAAAGTGTAAAACCAAGCCAAGACATAGAGAATGACACATATTTACTCAAATTTTTGTTTTAATGTTTTTCAGTAAGAGCATCAAGAGCAGTTTGCTCTTCGGTAAGAGCAAAATGTTTTAAAATTGTTGATAAACAGAGCCCCAAATTTAGAATGTTTACTTCTTGTTTACCTCAGTCTTTTAAAATATCTATTGCTGCATGTTCTGTAATGTATGTATTATAGTAATGTATGTATATTATAAATAATTATGCATATATTGGAGTATGGGCTTATATTAATCAATGCCCAGACAAACAGAAATGACTCAGAAAAGAGGAACTTCAATCCAGGGAATTGATTACAAAAGTGTTGGAAAGTCTAGTTGAGCAAATAGAAGGTGGCAATATTATTTAGTAACAAATTCCTTCAGGAAGCAAGGGAAAGTTTTGTTATCCAGAGCCTATAAGTATTATGCTGCCGCTGCTGCTGCTGCTTCCGCATTTTGCTGTGGCTGTTGGAATCACCAATCTCACTGCATTGTAGGAAGCCAGGTGTCCGCACTCCTATGGACACTTCAGGAATCAAGGATAATATGTAATTTCTTGAATTCTGTTGTGCTTGTCACAGCTGCTGGAGCTTCCAGTCACTTGTGGTGGCTGCTGTTGTTCTGCACTTGCATAACCAGTGTTGCAATCAGCAGTCCAGAGCCTAGATACCAAGAGTTCTGTGCTGCAGAGCCTGTTGGAGCACCATTGCTGAGATTTTCAGTGCCAAAAGCAGGAGGCGGGAAGAAGTCTGGCAAAGCCATGTAAGAATTGTAGTTTTTAACTTCTACCATAGAAAGAGTGCCTGGAAGAGGAATTCACCCATCATTTATATGCAAACTATTTTAGTGAATAAATCGAAGTCAAGAGACACATAACTGCTGTAGGATGTCATTGTTGTTGTTTTTTAAAATTAAACCTTTTAAACACAGCAGAAAATATTTGCAAACTATTCATCTGACAAGGGACTAATAACCAGAATATATAAGGAACTCAAACAACTCAACAGTAAAAACAATTAATTGCATTAAAAAATGGGCAAAGGACATGAGTAGACATTTCTCAAAAGAAGACATACAAATGGCCAATAGGTATAGGAAAAATGCTCAACATCACTAATCGTCAGAGAAATGCAAATCAAAACCCACAATGAGATAACATCTTACACCGGTCAGAATGGGTATTATTAAAAAGACAGAAAATAACAGATGCTGGTAAGGATGTAGAGAAAAGGGAACTCTTATACACTGTTGATGGGAATGTATGTAAGTACAGCCACTATGAAAAACAGTATGGACATTTTTCAAAAAATGAAAAACAGATCATCTTGCAATCTCTCTATTGAGTATCCCCCCCAAAAAGAAATCAGTATATCAAAGGAACACCCGCACTCCCGTGTTTATTCATAGTAGCAAAGATAAGAAATTAAACCTAAGTGTCCATCAGTGGACAAATGGATAAAGAAAATGTGGCATATATACACACAATGAAATACTATTTGGCCATAAGACAGAAAGAAATGTCATTTGCAGCAATGTGAATGGAGCTGGAGGTCATTATGTTAAGTGAAATAAGCCAAGCACAGAGATACAGATATCTCGTGTTCTCACTCATGTGGGAGCTAAAATGTTGATCTCATGGAGGCAGAAAGTAGAATGATAGATAATAGAGGCTGGGAGGATGGAGTGGGTTGGGAGAGGATGAAGAGAGGTTGGTTAATGGGTACAAACGTCAGACAAAAGAAGTTCTAATGTTCAATAGCAGAGTAGGGTGACTGTAGTTAATAAAAATATTCTATATTGCAAAATAGCTAGAAGAGAGTACTCAAAAAAAAGAAAACCACATAGAAATTATAAATACTCAGGGTGATGGATAACCTAAATACCCTGACTTTGTCATTACACATTTTATGCATGTAACAAAATATCACATATACCCCATAAATATGTATAAATACTATATGTCAATTAAAAAATAAAAGGTAAATCTAAGCACAAAAAATGTAATAGAAAATACACACCCAAACATGGAAGAGCCTTAAAATTTTAGTAATAATCTAAAATTTAGATAGGAATGGAGTGGAGAACTAACAGTGATCTGTGTAAAGTTTTAAATGTTTTTACTGATGGAGCATACACTTTTTAATAATTGGAGAATCAAATTCTTGAAAGTAGGGGAAGGAACTCAGTGGTAAAACTACATATTACTTCACTTTTCTTGATTAGCTTTAAGAGATGGATTTTGATTTGACACCTAAAGCTAGGGTTGATATTCAGGGAATACACACTGTATTTACAGCCAGCATCTGTTTTGATTAGTCATGGTAACATTTCTTCTGTGCCCATTCCTTATGAGCTATAAATATTTTGACTGCCACTGAGCACTACCTAAAACTTCTCTAATTTATTATTTATTTCTATACACTTATTAAGGTAACTTAAAATAATAGTAATAGTAAAAATGTAGTGCCTGGAAAACTTCAGAATTTAATTATTGAATTATTTTATGTTATCAAATATTCTATAATATCTATTATTTTATTGTAAATATGTATTTTTAAACATCTGATTAAACTGCTAAAGTGCAAATTAATTATTGAGTGGGTATTAAGTGCATTTATTGGTGGAAAAATACTAGGGAGAGAATTTTAATTACTTTAGACAAAAGTTACATGAATTTTATTAAGATATTAGCTTACAGTGGTTTGCAGTTTATTTCCGTTTGTGGCCTTCAGATAAAACATCATAAGAGGTATGTATTGGAGTCCCAGACCATTTAATTTTTAAAATAAAATCCATAATAATGATTTATTTCTTTCATAACTCTTTTTATAATTAATACAGATTTCATTATGGGCAGTGTTCTTTTGCTGATTACTAATAAAATTGTTTTCTCAACTGGTGAGATACTGTTTGATATTCAAATTTCACATAGGTTTAAGTGATGTTGGGAGTATTATTTGTGTTATGGAAGATCCAGTTATTACATTTTCAGTGGTAAAGTGCCGTCGGTTTGAAATAGAGTAGTACATCATATTTAGTGATAAGTAAATTCAATCCATTCAAATGTGTGGACATTTAACATGAAGGAGGATTTGTTTTATTTATTTTTATTTATTTATTTATTTATTTTTATTTTTATTTTTTTGAGATGGAGTCTCACTCTGTTGCCCAAGCTGGAGTGTAGTGGTGCAAGCTCGCCTCACTGCAGCCTCTGCCTCCCAGGTTCAAGTAATTTTTCCTGTCTCAGCCTCTTGGGTAGGTGGGATTACAGGCACATGCCACCTAGCCCGGATAATTTTTGTATTTTTAGTAGAGATGGCATTTTACCATGTTGGCCAGGCTGGTCTCACACTCCCAACCTTAGGTGATCCACCTGCCTTGGCCTCCGAAGGTGCTGGGATTACAGGCGTGAGCCACCACACCTGGCCGGATTTGTTTTATATACAGTTCTCTTCATTGAGATATAAACTGATAAACTAGTCAAAATTAAGTAAATGACAATTTTGAAATACCCAATATAAGTGTAAAATAAAATTTAATGTAATTCATTTCAATTTTTATTTTTCAAGAATCCTACCAAACATATTGGACATACATTCTGAATGTATATACTGTAAAGTAATTTTTTGTATTTAATACAAATGAAGAAGATAGATATTTTATGTAGATTATGTTATAAAAACTTTTGATCTGACCTTATACATTTTTTAAAAAGTTATGGCTATAAGCCTACAGCTTATTGGGGCTAAGTGATTTTTCTTAAAAATAAAAGATACCATTTCTACCCATTTTGAATCATCCCTATGGCCTGTTGCCTCAGAGGGCTTAGCAGGCTGCTATCATGCTGACTCCGTTATTAATAACTGGCTTCAAAATTGCTGGACAGATTGCTATTAATATTTCCAACTCTTTTTTTTTTTTTTCTAAGACAGAGTCCCTCTCTATTGCCCAGGCTGGAGTGCAGTGGCGTGATCTCTGCTCACTGCAACCTCCGCCTCCCGGGTTCAAGTGATTCTCTTGCCTCAGCCTCCCGAGTAGCTGGGATTACAGGTATGCGCCACTATGCCCAGCTAATTTTTTTGTATTCTTAGTAGAGACGGAGTTTTGCCATGTTGGCCAGGCTGGTTGCGAACTCTTGACCTCAGGTGATCTGCCCACCTCGGCCTCCCAAAGTGCTGGGATTACAGGCGTGAGCCACAGTGCCCCGCCTAATGTTTCCAACTCTTTAATCAAACTGGTTCATGGTATGTTTCTTTCATCGCTTTTGAAAGTTATTTTTTAATATACTAGTCTTTTCCATTATCCTTTCTTTAAATTTTACTTTGAGATACTTAATATACTTTTCCTCAAACAAATATAAAATTTTAAGTTCTGAAATTATCTAGGGAACATATATCCTTTCAAATCTGTTCCCCATCATTCGTCTTCTTTTTCTACCTAATATCACCAGTCTGTTATTCTAGATAATTTTTGGAGTAATTTTATAAAGCCCCTCCTTCTATTCCTTACACATTCCATTTGGATAGATGTTAGGCCTGACGTTTACTACTTATTAGGTCTGTGTCTTTGGGCCTCTTTTTGTTTATGTATAATCCGAAAATGAGATTTCTTTTAATGCTGTTGGGGGATTAAATGAGAAAGTGTATGTTGGGCTGTTTCTGACACATGTAGTAGAGATAACTTTTAATAAAGCATTCTTATTAATAGTAGCAACTTTTGTATTTTGGAAAGATATGAAGACTATTGAGTTTTTGAGTATAGCCGCACTAGGTCAAACAGTAAGGATCTCACCAACCTGCTTGACAAACATCTATGGCAATTAAGATGCACCTTTTATATCTTCTCTGTGACTTTTATTTTTCCCATAGAATGCACTCTGTAGTTTCTCTTTCCTTTCCTTTTGTATTAAATATAAACTGTACATATAAGTAAATTATGTAGATGTGGAAACTTTTAAGATAGTTGCTGGCATTGTTGTAGATTGTTTAGTAGAGAGGATTGACCAGGCAGCAGAAGAGTTCATATAGTATATGTGTCTAATACGTTGTTCTGGAGCCAGGGAGATATTACAAATAACATTTTTATGTTTTGTAATCCATTGATTTAGCATTTATTGATTGTGTCACAAAAGTACCCTCTTCTAAATTTCTAAAGATAATCATATCATTTAAGATCAGCTTATAGGAGTAGTAACAACAGCTATAATAGCATAATAATCTTATCATTCAGATACTAAACTCCATGCCACTTTTCCCCATGGTCATATTTCTCCTTTACAGTTGTGGAAAATGACTCATATATAGATATGAGTCATTCTATATTAAAGATACTTTTGATTTTCTACTCTTTGCTATTTACTATTCACTGGCCACTGTTCACTCTACCACTGGTCACTCCGAGGAACTCCGGTAATATTTTCTGTCTTATTAGGAAACTGCCGTGATTATAAAGGCTACAGTATATGGGTGAATGTGAGGCAATAACTTCATTTTTTCATTATTTGATTCTTCATTCTACAACTATATAAGACTGTAGAATATACATTATCCTTTCCTGAAAGTTTGGAGAGAAGGAGAATATTTGCATCACAAAACATAAACTTCATAGAATTTATTATTAGGCATTACTTAAAAAAATCTGGCCACATTTACATTGGGAAATTCCCACTACTCCTCTTCTTCCTCCCTCTCATCTCTGTGCTCCCCTAACTTCAAATTGTTACTCATTTTTTATGTAGTACAGTTTAACCCCACAAGAAATATTCATGCCTCACTCTCTGACTCCAGCAGCTTATCAAGATGTTTTCCTCAAAGAGGACAATTCCATTCCTGTGAAGTACTCTGAAGCCAACTTCAGCCTTTTACAAACACTTATGTTATAGATTTGAAAGAAATAATAGATAAATGAAATGTGAAGGCAAGCTGAATTTTCTTTTCAGAAATGATGTTTATTGAAATTCTGATAGTTGTATGGGAATATCTTTTTTTTTTTTTTAAGTTCCAGGATACATGCACAGAACCTCTACATTTGTTACATAGGTACACCTGTGCCATCATGGTTTGCTGCATCTATCAACCCGTCATCTAGGTTTTAAGCCCTGCATGCATTAGCTATTTGTCCTGATGCTCTCCCTCCTCTCACCCCCCACCCGCCGACAGGCCCTGGTGTGTGTCGTTCCTCTCCCTGTGTCCATGTGTTCTCATTGTTCAGCTCCCACATATGAGTGAGAACATGCAGTGTTTTCTATTCCTGTGTTAGTTTGCTGAGGATTATGTCTTCCAGATTCATCTATGTCCATGCAAAGGACATGATCTCATTCCTTTTTATGGCTGCACAGTATTCCATGGTGTACATGTACAACATTTTCTTTACCCAGTCTATTATTGATGGGCATTTTGATTGGTTCCATGTCTGCTATTGTAAATAGTGCTACAGTAAACATACATGTGCATGTATCTTTATAGTAGAATGATTTATATTCCTTTGGGTATATACCCAGTAATGGGATTGTGGGGTCAGATGGCATTTCTGGTTCTAGATCCTTGAGGAATCGCCACACTGTCTTCCACAATGGTTGAACATTCCCAGCAACAGTGTAAAAGCGTTCATATTTCTTTGCAGCCTCGCAAGCATCTATTGTTTCTTGACTTTTTAATAATCCCCATTCTGACTGGTGTGAGATATGAATACTTTTTTTAACAAACTTTTTTTTTTTTTGACACAGTCTCACTCTGTCACCCAGGTTGCAGTGCAGTGGTGCAACCATAGCTCACTGCTGCTTTGACCTCCTGGGCTCAAGAAATCCTCTCACCTCAGCCTCCCAAGTAGCTAGGACTATAGGTGCATGCCATCATACAAGGCTGATTTTTTTATAGACATGCGATTGTCCAGGCTGGTCTCTAACTCCTAGATTCAAGTGACCCTCCTACCTTGGCCTCCCAAAGTGCTGAGATTACAGGCATGAGCCACTGCATGCAGCCTTATCCAACTTTTTATTGTGAAATTCTTTCAAACATACAGCAAAGTTGAAGATTACTTTTTCTATTTTTGTTTGTCACAAGATCTTAAGATAAGGATATGTTTAATATGTGACTTAATACATTTTTTGAAATGCTATTTACTTGTTTATATCATCCTTATATCTCAAATTTATTTAAGTTTTTAATTAACCAAGGTTTATAAACCCTATGTACTGTTGTTTGTTTAGTCATTCATTCTTTCAGGAAAACTTTTTTGAGCTTCAGATATATTACAGGTGTACTGCCAGATGCTAGACCAACAAAGCTTAATAAGTAGGGTCTCTGCTCTGGGGGGCAGAGGGGAAGAAGGTGGCGATGGTGAGGAGGGAGTCTCTTAGTCTTGTAGGGAGAGAGGCATATAAAATCCTCCGGCCATAATAAATGTACTTCCAATGACTTAGTTTACATGTAGTACTTTATTTTAGTTTTAAATTTAAACATTTGTTGATTAGAATTTAAATTAGATATGCAACTCTTCCCATTTAAGGATGGTACTCCTGGCCTACTATTGTCCTTGGGCCCGATGGGATACAATTTTAAAATAGATGACTAGGGTTAAGAATTATTGCCTAATTGGCCGAGCACAGTGGCTCATGCTTGTAATTCCATTACTTTGGGAGGCTGAGGCGGGCAGAACCTAAGGTCAGGAGATCGAGAGCATCCTGGCTAACATGGTGAAACCCCGTTTCTGCTAAAAATACAAAAAATTAGCTGGGCGTGGTGGCGGGCACCTGTAGTCCCAGCTACTCGGGAGGCTGAGGCAGGAGAATGGTGTGAACCCAGGAGGCAGAGCTTGCAGTGAGCTAAGATCGGGCCACTGCACTACAGCCTGGGCGACAGAGTGAGACTCTGTCTCAAAAAAAAAAAAAAAAAAAAAAGAACTATTATGTAATTACACCACTTACAATTAACTTTATGGTGGTGTCCTCAATGACAAAGTCATTTACTTAGCGTAGCAATTACTCATTTTGACCCACTAATCCCAGACTTTTCTTGTCTGGGCACGGTGGCTCACGCCTGTAATCCCAGCACTTTGGGAGGCTGAGGTGGGCGGATCACAAGGTCAGGAATTTGAGACCAGCCTGACCAACATGGTGAAATCCTATCTCTACTAAAAATACAAAAATTAGACAGGCATGGTGGCACGCACCTGTAATCCCAGCTAGTCAGGAGGCTGAGGCAGGAGAATGGCTTGAACTGGGGAGGCGAAGATTGCAGTGAGCCGAGATTGCACCACTGCACTCCAGCCTGGGCGACGGAGCTGTCTCAAAAAACAAACAAACAAACAAACAAAACCCCAAAAATACACAAATCCTTTACAATTGAATTCTTGCTTTTTTAATTCCTTTCTCAGGCTATAAAAAATAGGAAATATTTTATTGTGTTTATTATTTAGTTCTTTAAACAATTATTTGCATTACTATTAGATATTTGAATCTTGAACTATGCAACCTTTAAGAATGCATGATAGAGTATGTACTTTAGATGGAGTTGCTGGG
Source organism: Gorilla gorilla gorilla (assembly GCF_029281585.2). Classification (NCBI taxonomy): domain Eukaryota; kingdom Metazoa; phylum Chordata; class Mammalia; order Primates; family Hominidae; genus Gorilla; species Gorilla gorilla. The sequence goes on along the minus strand of NC_086017.1, from coordinate 125,977,590 downwards.
TACCATTAAATTGAACGTATTGAGAGCTATGGGTATTGAACAGCAAATTTTCACTATTCTGTGTTAGTAAGCAAGATAGGGTAAGAAATCATCAGGACTTACTAGATTTGACTCACAACCACAGAATCATGGCTGGATGGGGCCTTAACTATCTTTAGGTATTGGGTAAAACAGTATAGTGTAGGGATTAAACACATAAACTCTAAGCTAGACAGGCTGGGTTCAAATCCTATCATTATTATTATGCTATGTGATCTCAGGCAAGTCACTTAATCTCTCTTTTTCTTCATCTGGAAAATGAGACTAAAAATAATTCCTACGTTATAGGGTAATTGTTAGGCTTTAAAGAGTTAAGAAATAAAAAGTACTTAGAACAGTTCCTGACACATAGTAAGCACTTAAGCATTGGCTATAATAACTATTATTATGATACGCTGTTCAATTCCGTCCTTTTAAATTTGTTATTTTTAGCATAGGAAGAAACTGAAACTCAGGATGGTTGCATGACTTGCCGAGGGTATGCAAGCTATTTGTGGCAATGCTGGGACCAGAACCAATTTTCTTTTAATTTATTGTTTAATAGACTTTTTTTTTGAGTAATTTTAGTTTCATAGTAAAATTGATGGGGAGGTACAGAGATTTCTCATATACCCCCTGCCTTCACACATGCACAGCCTCCCCATCATCAATATCCCCCACCAGAGTCATATATTTGTTACATATGATAAGCCAACTTTGACATATTATTATTACTCCAGGCCCATAGTTTACATTAAGGTTCACTCTTGGTGTTGTGCCTTCTGTGGGTCTGAACAAATGTATGACATCTGTCACTATTGTATTATACAAAGTAGTTTCACTGCCTTGAAAATCCTGTGTTCTTCCTGTTCATCCCTCTCTCTACCCTAAACTCTTGCAAACAATGAGTTTTTGCTGTCTCCATGGTTTTGCCTTTTCAGAATGTCATATAGTTGGAATCATACAGTGTATAGATACATACAGTGGATAGAAGGCAATCTTTTCAGATTGGCTTCTTTTGCTTAGTAATATGCATTTAAGTTTCCTACATGTCTTTTCATGGCTTGATATCTCATTTGGTTTTAGCACTAAATAATATTTCACTGCCTGGATGTACCATAATTTATCCATTCATCTACTAATGGGCATATTAATTTCTTCCAAATATTGGCAATCATGAATAAAATTACTGTAAACATCTGTGTGTAGGTTTTTATGTGGGCATAAGTTTTCAATTCCTTTGCATAAATACCAACCACTGCAATTGCTGGATTGTATATGTGTTTAGTTTTGTAAGAAACTGCCAAACTGTCTTCCGAAGTGGCTGTACCATTTTTCATTCCTACCAACAATGAATGAGAGTTCCTGTTGCTCCACATCCTCATCATCATTTGGTGTTGTCAGTGCTGTGAGTTTGGGCCATTCTATTACATGTGTAGTGGTATGTCATTGTTATTTTTAATGCGCATTTCCCCAATGACATATAATATGGAGCCCCTTTCATACGCTTATTTGCCATCTGTATATTTTCTTTGGTGAGGTGACTGTTAAAGTCTTCTGCCCATTTTTAATCAGGTTATAATATTTTCTTATTGTTGAGTTTTAAGAATTCTTTGCATGTTTTAGATAACAGTCCTTTATGAGATACATCTTTTGCAAATATTTTCTTCCAGTCTGTGGCTTGTCTTTTCATTACCTTTACAGTGTCTTTTGCAGAGTAGAACTTTTTAATTTGAATTAAATCCAGCTTATCAATTATTTCTTTCATGGATTATGTCTTTGGTGTTGTATCTAAAATAGTCATTGTGAAACCCAGAGTTATCCAGATTTTTTCCTATTTAGGAGTCTTAGAATTTTGCATTTTACATTTAGGTTTATGATCCATCCATTTTGAGTTAATTTATGTGAAGAGTGTAAAGTCTGCGTCTGGATTTATTTTTTTGCATGTAGATGTCCATTTGTTCCGTCACCACTTTTTGGAAATACTGTCTTTGCTCCATTGTATTGCTTTTCCTTTTAAGTCAAAGATCAGTTGACTATACATATGTGGGCCTTCTCCTGGGCTGTCTATTTTGTTGCACTGATCTGCTGTGTCTATTCTTTTGCCAGCATCATGCATTCTTGATTACTGTAGCTTTATAGTAAGTCCTGAAGTCTGGTAGTTTCATTTGTCCAACTTTGTTCTTCTCTTTCAGTATTATGTTGGTTATTTTGAGTCTTTTGCCTCTCCATATAAATTTTAGAATCATTTAGTTCATATCCACAAAATAACTTTCTGGGATTTTGATTGGGATTGAATTGAATCTATAGATCAATTTGGGACAGAACCAGTTTTTAACTTCCACTTTAGGATCTTTCTACAGAACCAAATTGCCCCATGACATATCAACACATGAAGCAATTTAATTAAATAACTTTATAACTTCCATAGTATAGTAGTCAATTACAATGATTTCTTCAGACCTTATTGTCTCCAGTCCCAACTAGGGAAAGTATATCTTGAATTCCAGTAAGTACTAACAATGTACTACTTATTGTGCTTTGAATCTAGTAAAATGTACAGATATGGGAAAAGTTTTGAGATGTTGTACATTCTTCTTCTTCTTCTTCACCTTTTTTTTTTTTTAATTTGAGTTGGAGTCTTGCTCTGTTGCCGAGGCTAGAGTGCAGTGGTGTGATCTTGGCTCACTGCAGCCTCCACCTCCTGGGATCAAGCGATTCTCCTGCCTCAGCCTCCTGAGCAGCTGGGACTAGAGGCATGCACCACCACCCCCAGCTAATTTTTGTATTTTTAGTAGAGACGGGGTTTCCCCATGTTGGCCAGTCTGGTCTCAAACTCCTGACCTTGTGATCCGCCTGCCTCGGCCTCCCAAAGTGCTGGGATTATGGTGTGAGCCACTGTGCCCGGTCTCATTTTTCACTTAAGCCAAAAGATTTGTTTTCCTTTTAAATTTAGCTCTCAGGTTGTTTTTTAGAAAAGAGTCTTCATGGTCCTTTATATTCCTTTTGATTCCTGCTGGTAGAAACCAAATACGTCTTCTCCTTGAATAAAAACAAAATGAAACAAAATAAAATACCTAGAACCTTATTTTAAAAATTCAGAAAATACAAATATCTAATTCAAATCCATCTGTCAAACTCTGAGGTTTATGTGTTTTTTTAATTGACATTTTTCTTAATACATTTTAATAAAGCTTCGGAGAAACAATAGAGCAATAGTAGAAAAGCAGAGCTGCCAGGCCAAATAGTGAGGAGGAGATACATGCTGGTACCTTGGGCACACTAAATATATTTTGGAAAAGTTTCTCTACAGACAAGTGACCTGAAGTAGGAGACTGTTAAATCATTTTTAGTGTGTGTCTGTCTCCTTTTAATCATCCACCCTTGGGAGGGTGATATACTACTGCAGCACTAGAGAGGTTGAATTGGTGGATTACAATGAGACTAGAGTCGTCTGGACTCTTGGTTTCTTACTAGAAATTTTCCCAGGATAGCTTGTATAATGTATAGGTAGATATTACATTCTAATGTCTATGCTGTAGGTTAGCCACCCTGAAAATAGCTAAAGCAATATTGATCTGTATTCTAAACATGACCCAAAATTTATTTGACATTCTTAAAGATTTTTGTGAATAAGGTGAAGAATCAGTTGATCTATAAGTTATATATTGAAAGAGTTATTTAATTTTTAATTGAAAACTGATTTTTTTTAAACAAAAGAATTGAAGCTGTTGTTTCAAGGTAGTTTTGTTTATGCAGAGGGACATATTCTAATTTTGGAAGCATGTTAATACACAAAACCCATAAAAAGGATGATTTTTACAATTCATATACTTAGGATTATTGTTGCCGAAACGCAGGGTTTGAATAAGTCAAATGCACTTATATTTTTTATTTGTGTGTAAATATTTTTTAGAAAATTTTACCTCTATTATAATGTTCTTAAGTCCCATCTAAATGACACATAGCCAAACTGTATAGAAATATATTAAGGAAGGTGGGTGTCTAGATAGATGATAGTGCTAGAAGGAGATATGACTCGTCAAGCAGAGTCTAGTTTTTAAAAATTCGGGGACGAGGAGAGTGGCTTAAAACTATTTCTGTTTTCTGATGTTTGTAATTCTATAGCTGCAAATATATCACTTACAGGAGAAAGGGCACCTAGGAGTGGGGAAAGTGGGTGGGAAGCATGTGATGGGGTGAGGAGTATAATAACATCATAATTTTGGAACTAGAATATAGAAAACATCTGGTTAGAAGTATCAGACAAAGAAAAACTGTTTTTTTTCTCTTTTAAGGCAAGTTTATTTAGAAGCATTGATTATTTTTATTTTTCCTCCTAATAAAAGATTAAGGGTAACTGCTGTAGTTTCAGTCCCATATTCTATGAAATCTCGTCCTGATTGTGATGGTAGCTTCTTATGGGATTTATTTCTGTCGTTGTACCACTATGTACTATACGCATTGCACCTGTTCACACAGAGTACATTGCATTGTGATGTTTGTACAGCTAGATGCTTTAAATGAGAAGCCAATCTCCCTTCTTCTAGGTTCTTAGCCTATTAGTTACTTAATTAAGCTTAATTCTGTTTTGGTCTGTAATTTTGTAAGTCTGCAATTTTGTATATGGTCTCGATTTATTAACTGAGCAATGATTTCTTCTTTGCAGTTATCAGTTTTGTCTGAGATCAGTTTTCCTATTGTATGGAGTCTGTTTCTTACAGAGCCTCCTTTAAGACTGCTCTGACTTTAAAATCATTACTAGGCTTTTGTCAGAGCTGATTTGTTCACATTCTTCTCACATTAAAAAATAAATTTAAAAGATTGCACAAATAAGCTATGCATTTCACTATTTCCTGCTTATATGCAAAAAATGTATTTATGATAATTACATGTACTGCCAGAACTGAAACAATACATTCCTCATAATGGAGCATAAATAAAGAAGGTGGAGCCAGCTGCTCTTAAACTGTTTATTTGCAAGCAATAATGATATAGAGAATATACCTTTTTCACTCTGTTAGTCTGGCAATACTGAACCTGTTGCTGCATTAGACGAGTTGCATTTTGCTGGATAGGGGAAGGAGAGCTGTCTGCTGTCTGGTAGGAGGGCTTTGTCTGTGCCTTTCTCTCTGTTTCTTTCTGTTTTTCTTTCTCTCTCTCTCTCTCTCCTCTTCTCTCTCTCTTACTCGCTTGCTCTGTCTCTGTCTCTCTCTCCCTCTCTTCCCCCCTCCCTCCTCTCTCTTGCTCTCTCTCTCTCTTCCCGTCTCTGTGGTTTGTAAGGTAGGTTGCAGTGTGTGTATATACACAACATCAAGAGCAGGAAAATGGACTCATTAGGGAGGCAGGCAGTCATTACCACTCACACTGTACTTCCAGGGAGACACCGATTATAAGAAGAGAAACTCAGCGCTGGGGAAGAAGGTAGGGCAGACAACTTTCTTAAAAAAAAAAAAATCCTGCTTCCTCAATGCCCCCTCTGTCATCTCCTTTAGCCCCCAGTGCCTTTATTCTTTCCTGCTTGAATTTTAATTTCCAGATTTAAGTTTGACAGAGCTAGTGCTAGCTTAAAATTTAGAACATCTGTAGGAGGCCTACCCTTTACTAATTTTCTTCCTACTTACTTAGGGGTGTGCCCTTGTGATTCAGTTTTGTTACTTTAAAAATAATTACAAACAAATCTATTTTTCTTACTAAAGTACCAAATAAATCAGAATCTTTCACTCTTTTAAAACAGACCCTTCCGTATGTTTGTCTCTTTGCTTTTCTTGTCTGTTTATGCAATTCCATCTGTCTGTCTATATATCATGTTGTCCTTATTTATTGCTAACTCGGTTTTGTTAGTTATTTGCCAATGAGTTTTAGCTGCAGTGCCAGTGTGGGTATTACTAAAGTGAGACTCTTGTTCTTTGTTTTATGTTGAAGTTTAAAGTCCATATTTACAGTTTAAATCCTTGAAGCAGGTTGAATACTTTTTGCCAGCATGTTTATTTAATGCCATTGGACATAAGGTGAGGGGTAGTTGCTGAGGGTGGGTAAGAATGGAGTAATTATTTTTGTCATCACACACATAGAAACATTGCATCTGGGGGATGTATTTTTAAACAAATAAGGTATTCTGTTTTCTAACTTTTATTTTGCAGATGGGCTTTTACATTTATAGGAATATCACTTTGGTTAGTAAGAATGCGAACTTTCTTAACAAGCAGTTTTTATCCTAGGACAGTTTCCTTTTAGTATGTTACTGTTTATTTATGCTTGGGGAGGGTGGAGTGAGGGGCTGGCCATCTTTTTACAAAGTGGAAGCTATGAAGTGTATCAGGCCATCTTGCACAACAACTGTAAGTATTCATTTAACCTTTTGGGGAGCATAAATAATATATTTTTTATTTCAAATTCAGTTTTGTGGTGCTTTCTTTTCCTTTATTTCTTTTTTTCTTTTTTATAGTGGGAAAAGTTACATTTCAAACTAGCAGACATTGTTGAAGAGTTTTCCCAGAATAGTGTTCTTCAGAATTGAAAGGATTATTTTAATAAGGGCCATTTGAAATGGACTTCTTAATGGAATTTTATTTCAGATTTGTCAAAGTAAAACTGCTCTTCATTTGATAAAATTTAAGTCACATAGATACGCAAATGTTTCGGCATATACAGAGCAATGTTAGAAAATGGATGCTGATCTGTAGAGATCTTTGATAATAACAATCATCTTTTTGTAATAAATTATTTATTTAACAGAAGTGGCAGACTTTTTTCCCCCTTAATTCCATTAGGCTTCTCTGACAACACAAAGAAGTCCATAAAGCAATATTCTTAACCCACCTGGGACACTAGAGCAGATTCCCAAACACATTCTCAAGGTTCAAACCTAGTAAAATGTTTATTAAAAATCCATTATTTCAGGAAGGTGATGAACTTTTGCTGCTAAAAGACTTTTTTACCTCTTCTTTTAAAAAATTAATTCTGAGACTTTCAATTTGCTTATCTTGCCTGAACAGTTTTTTTAAACTGGATAGGCTGGCTTTGACCAAGAGTAGTACAAATACTAAGTATGCTCAATCAGGTCCCGTTGGAGATTTTTTTCCGTAAGGTCTAAGGGGAACTTTAGGAGAGTATTTTATGTTAATATGGTACATGATAATTTTGTTTTTCAAATACAATTTTATATATACTTTATGCCATTTCTGACGGTGACCCAAAAATTTGTTTCAAAACTGATACTGTATGTCAAAAGTGTGCATGTCTCATGCACCTGTCATTTTCTGTGTTAGCCTTGTGAGGACCATCTAAAATTCTACTGTTTTTATCAATAGAAATCTTTCATCTATGTCTTGATCAGTCATTCTCTTTTTCTGTACACACATACAGTGGCGATATCTGTGCATACATGTGCATGTATGACATGAAGTCATACATGTATGGATAAATACATCACAGCTTCTTTTCAGATACAATATTTTTAAAAATTTCACTTTATGTATGTTTATGTTAACCACAAGCAAACAAAAAATGGAGAGAGTTTCAAGAGAAAAATGAAAATTTCCTTTAACCTTCTAGCAAGAATAAAAGCAAGTAATAATGTAGCCATTTTTATGTTTGGTTTAATTTTTAGAATGTGTATATGTTTTCTTTTGCATTATAATTCTTAACCTTCAGTAGATCTAAAATATTTTTAGTATGAAAAATAATCTTGGCCTTTTCTGGGAGGGACTGTCACAATCTAAATACAGAAGGACATTATAAAATGTGCATAAATAAACTTCAAACCACTGTACTCTGCTGTATAGGGATTTGGAAAGCTGAAAGGCTTGCGTCACAGGAGCGCTATAGAACGCCAGAAAAATTCATTAATCAGCCTTATTGGTTATAGTGGGCTCTTCCTATCAGCACATGATATCTGCCTGTTTAGATCCCCAAAGTCTTGGTCAGGTCACAGTGTGTTTCATTTTAATGTTGGAGCAGACAGTTATCTAACACACCCACATGAGGAAGTGCTCTAAGAAGTTACTTCATGCTTTGCCATGCCCTGTAGCTAAAACAATTTGGTACTGAGTGACGTGTGTGTGCTTTTTAACGTGTGTGTGCTGATAAAAATCAGCTTTGGCTCTTTGAAAAGGACCAAACAGTAGATTTTTTTTTAAAAAAAATAGGGCACTTTGGGAGGCCGAGGCGGGCAGATCACGAGGTCGGGAGATCGAGACTATCCTGGCCAACATGGTGAAACCCCATCTCTACTAAAAAAAAAAATACAAAAACTACCTGGGCGTGGTGGTGCACGCCTGTAGTCCCAGCTACTCGGGAGGCTGAGGCAGGAGAATCCCTTGAACCTGGGAGGTGGAGGTTGTAGTGAGCCAAGATCGTGCCACTGCACTGCAGCCTGGTGACAGAGCGAGACTACGTCTCAAAATAAATAAATAAATAAAATCAAATAAAATGGAATGCCAGACCATATAATTCAAATGCTAAGCATATGCCAGTTTAAACTTTTTCTTCTTTTTTAACTTAAGAGGAGAATCACTATGATTATTTTAATATAAAGACTATATAGTGATTTATTGGATTTTACTCATTAGGGTTTCAAAAATTGCAGATACTTTTTATTCTGCACATTTTTATCTCCAGAAGCCTATATTCATCAAAAGGATAGCAGCTGCATACTTTCCCCATGAAATGTTAACAAATAAATGGCATTCCTGTTTATTTATCTATTTTTGAATTTTAATGATTAGTCCTTGTGCTAATTAACAAATTCTCGTATTCATAAAATCTGGCACTACATAAATATCTAATTGTGTGATTATCTACACATGTTCTGGCTTTCTATAAATATAGAAATTATCAGTGGATGTGTTCATGGACTTGCCCAACTCTCAGCAGTGGCCGGTCATGCCACCACATAGGAAGCCAAATTCAGGCCCTGAGCAAATGTGTTACCCCAACATCTGGCAAGGTATGTTGAAGCAGCAGCACCTGGCTAATATTGCTAACTAGTGATCTTTTCTGGCAAAAGAATGACTGGTGTTGATATTCTTTGAATGCTGCTAGCTCCTGGGTTCTTCAGCCTCAAGGGTGGCCTCTGAAGTCTAAATGTTGAAAATGGACATTAAAGCTGGTTTATCTTGGAGGTCACTTTATAAATATATTTTAACAAACTACATTTTTGGTGGGAAACATGTTTTACTGTAAAACATAAGTAAAATAGTATCCTTATCCCTCACTTTCTTAATCAGTGAAGATCTAAGTTACCATGAGAAGTCACAAAGCACTGAAAAGAACCTCTAAATATTTTCATTTGCATGGCTATGTAACTATTTCAGGGACATTATAGAAATCAGGTATTACCTTCATAGAAACAGTTTACCCTCCATCAAGGACAATAAACACTAGCAATTGGACAAGTGTGTACCTGCCAGAGTTATCATTAAATTAGAAACCAGATCTTTAAAATAATTTGTTTCATACTGTGTAAGACATTTTTGTTATTTTATACAATTACTATGGATTATTTACAATGCTAATACAGTCAGCATTTACATTTGATACTTTACACCAAGCTTTCAAGTCATGTATAGGTGTGTAGGTATTTTACAAAACTTGAAACTTGTAATTTTCTTGAAAAACCCATTTCATACATTTCCATTGCTTAAATAAATTCTAGCATTTTGCATAATCTCCAGGAACTATAGCCAATGTCAAATAAACTAGCAAGATCAATTTTATTCTTTACCAAAAGCCTGAAGGCAATATACATATCTTAGATATTCTAGAGAATACCTGAATTCATGTTTTCCTATTACATAGATATTATACATTAATCATCAAATAATGTTGATGACAATTATGTTTAATATATCAAAATATCCTTGAGCTCCCCTAGTTCTAATTCAGCATAGGCAAGCTGATGAGGCTATGGGAAGAAATATGCTATCTATGATTACTATCATGTATGTAGTAACCACTACAGCCGGTGTTAGAAACAGCATTCAAGGGCTTATAAGAAAAAGGGCTTTTTTTTTTGTTTGTTTTTTGTTTTTGCCACTCTAGCTGTTCAACTGTAATAATGAATAAGTGGCATGCTATTTCTGTACTAAACAGTGGAAAAATTATGCTTGACTTTGGCTTCATAACCTCTCTTATATTCCAGGATCAAGCCTTTTGGTAATTCTATAGTTCATTTGAAAGTAATCAGCTTGAGGACATGGAGCTTGCCTTTCTGGAATCTTTTGACACTCAGCTGAAACTCTAGCCCTGGTGTTTTGTAGTTCAGTTAACCAATGCAACCTTTGTAATTGTCTTAACTTGGGGAAAGCTGGCTACTGACTTTCAAGTGAGAATACTGAGACAAGGAAAAAGGACTATGAGTTCATTGATTCATCTAGTTTCCAGAGGGAAGAAGAACATATTTTTTATTAATTCTGAATATTCAGTCTTACCTTTGAAACTCTGATAGAAAATGTGGTAATTACAGCATAATATGTTTACCTTCTTGATATTGGAAGTAATTTTGTCACTGAATACTTCTGTGTCTTGAGATATGATGAATTTAATGTTCATATTATGCATTTAAAAGGTCAATCTATTTGAAAGTTTTTATATTACTTTACTAATGTAAGGATTTACATTCAACAAATATAAAATTATGGTATGAGGTTGGGGTTATGGGATATCAAAAAGATAGATGCCCAATTGGTTGTAACTAAAAATGTAGAAATGGCAATAATTACGAATCTTATACATAGTAGTACTATTTTTGTTATTGGGAAAATTCTTAATTTAAACTTTTTAAAATGAAACATTTAAAATTATTTAAATTTTAATTTTCTCTAATTTTTAGAAGGCTTTACATTTTTGTTTTTTACTGAATTAGCTTAGATATTTGCCATTTTTACCTTTTCAAAAATTTTCTGTGAATTACTGTTGTAATTAAATTGTGATTTGTTGTTGCAATTCCTTTTATAGTATGAACTTCTTTCCTGTAAATGGAATGTAATTGAGAGAAAATTAATGTTGTCAGTTTGTTCAGGTAGCAACTTAAAACTTAGTTAAAAAAAAAAAGCTATTACTAGCAGAAAACTAGAAATGTTCCAGGCTATGTAATTTTTCTAGTTGATATATATGTGTATGTGAAAACTATGTGGCTTCATTTTAAATAAACAAAAATATCTTATTTAGGCACCAAGACATTTAAACAGTGAGAAAATGTTCCTCTCTTTTATTATTTAAATAGACTAGGCAAATACTTTGTAAGGGTGAGTTTATAAATTTTTTGTTTTTTTTTCTTCTTAAATACTGGACACATTAAAATTCTTCTTGGCCCAATAAATGTACTCTGGTTCTGACCATATTTACTAATTTCTCCACTTCTTGGTGACTTGTACCTATTACCTTAGCTTTAGGTAAGGCAAAAATAACTTACTTTTTATATTAGCCCTTACTTTCTCTAGTTCTCCAAATCAACAGTGATCTTTATCCCCTCACCTCATTTCTAGAAGGGAGACGACTAGAGATGATTAAGAAACAAGTAGAGATAAGTTGAGATAATGTAAAGGGATAAAGCTGAGGGTACAGGGGTAAAGCTGAGGGTAGCTGAGGGGTTGGTGCTTTTGAAGCTTCTAAACTTAGAAGTATAATGAAATAAAAAGACTTCTTCCCTAACTCCCGTTAAAAGGCATTTGACTTATCTGTACAGCATTAGTTTTTGCATCTCTCTAAAGCAGATCTATCTAAATTCCCTCTGCACTCCAAGACAGATTCCAGTGGTACCACCAAAGAAGATCATAGAAGAAAAAGTCAAAACATCTCACATTTCTAGAACATCCACTGCCAGGTTTCCTTCATACCTTTTGCCCTTTAATTCTTGGGTTCGGAGTTGTGAGCAGATTTTTATAGTTGGTGGACAGATTTCATTTGTTTTGATAAGAAGCTTTACCAACAACACATTCCCAAAACATGCCCCCAAACAGCATCACATGCTGAATTAAAATAGATGAAGTGATTAGCTGGATAAGTGTGCGTGTGTTTCCTTTTTAAAAACAAAATAAAGTCAAATAATTTATATGAAACAAAACAAAAAGAACTTTTCTAGCAGTCTGAATGAATTCAGGTTGTTTCACATAATGGCTTTCTGAAACCATTTTTTGTATAGTAATTTTGACCAGCACATCCACCTATTCCCTACCCCACTTGCTTTTTCGCTTTCTAAATGTTGAATGAATGTAATTCCTTAATATAAAAATAATTGTGTTCTTATAACACATTCAAAATATACCTATGGATATGAAGATGTGGTGGGGCCTATACACAGTAGTTTCACTTATATCACCTTAGCCTGAAAATATATGAATAAAAAACATTTTTAGAAATTATTTTTCTGGTATGTTGAAAGAAACTTTATATGGTGTGGTACAAAAAGCATTTCCTGGGGAATCAGGAGGTATTAATCAATACCAAAAAGGATTTAAAGTGGTTAAATCTGGAGGTCTGGTTTTTTGTTCTGACTTTGTGACTTTGAGTACATCATGATCTCTCTGTCCCTCAGTTTCCTTCCTGTAAAATGAGGGGAAAGCTTTTTAAAATATTTTTTCATTTTAAAGACTGTGTGATTTTAGGTAGCTATATATGTATATAATCTTGCTTGCATTTTCTATCTAAAAGTCACAAATAAATGGAGAAAAGTTAGGGTGGGTAATAAGGGAAGAATAACGGACATTTATGTGGCTTGAGAGAGCACAGGCACTTTAATTTTGTGATGATTTTTCTTAGCTTAACTACATATCATAATGTATTATTGAGTCTGTTTAATGATTGAACGAATGCCATAAACCAAAAATTGTCATTTGTCAGACAAACTGACTTAATTGCCTATGGGTGATTTGGTAAAAGGGCTGTTTTTAATGGAATGAAGTGCAACATAGTTACTATGGCTCCACTCCTCTCCACTGGCCACTAGATGGAGAGGCGATCCGTGTCCACTGCCTTGCCAATAGCAAGCAGTTCACTTCTGACTTCCTAATGGCAAAGCTGCACTCTATGCCTTTGGACATTTCTATGAATACACACATGACATTTTGGAGAAGTCATCAGAGAATATGTCCTATTTCTATATAGGCATGATATGATATTCTTGAAATGCAAAATACTCCTCTTTAGACCAGTGTTAATGTTGGTAGACCCAGTCGGCCAGTATTACAACTGTGGTGTTAGTTGTCACAATAGGGTCTATTCTGCCTCTTACAAGTTTGTCCATTTAGAAAGGACCCTGAAATGAATGTCAGCACGACAGTGCCACCTTGTGTCCCTGTTGCTGTGCAAGTAACTGATGCATGAGTTAGTGAAAAAAACAAACAACAACAAAAAAACAGGACATTTGCAAAAAATTGGCAAATTGTTTCAGGCCCTGATTTCGTAGTAGCTGTACCAAAATTCTATAATATGTTTTAGTCTTTGAAATTTCTTATTACCCAAGAAAAAGTTAGGATGTGTGCGCTTTACTACTTTTCTCCTACCAGGGTATATAAAAAATTATTTAACAATTCTAGGCATAAACAGGGAAGTATTTAATTTAGAATTGGAAATGGAGAAGACAGGGATTGTCAGAGATACTCACTTAAGCTCGGTCATTTCAGGCATTGAGGTGCTCCTTCTTTCACATTCCCACAGCAACTTTTATATGCATAACTTGGCAATATCACTTCTCACATTGTATTGCCATTGTTTGTAAGCACATCTTCCAACTAAACCTTGAGCTTCTTGAGGATAGTGTCTGTGTCTTATTCATCCTCCAGAACCTTCTATTGGCATTCAGCACAGAGCTATGCAAATATTTGAGGTCTAAACAAATGATTATGTCTAGCTGGTTTATAACATTCTCGTGTATATATATATATATATTTATACGTATTATATATATGTGTGTGTTTTAAATATATATATATATGAAATACACATTTCTTTGTTGTAAATAAGTTTGGAGCCTTTTTACTTTGGAAAAACAGCTTCTGATACCACTTCCTGCCTAAACATCCCTTTATAAATTACCTTCTTCCTTTTATCTTAAAATGACCATTTTCTCTTTTTGATTATGAAAACAAGGCATTGCCTATTCACAAGTGTGTATTGTAATTGACTTTGATGTAAAGATAATTTTTAATTCTAGCTTTACAACAAATTTGCTATTATTTGGGGTAACATACTTAAGGTTTTTTAGGTCTACTTCCTATGTATAAAATGAGTGGACTGGACTAGTGGATTTGACAGGATTTTTGTAGGGATTGGGCAAATGTTAGTATTATTCTAGCTGTATATTTAGTTGTACTTTTTAAAGTACCATCATAGTGGAAAATGAAATTGCTAGCCTTTGAAAGTGCTATTTGATATTTCATGTTTTAGAAGAGGAAACTGAGGCAAAGGGGCTTATAGGGGAATGAATTGCAAGTAGGCAGAGTAAATAGTATTATAATGGATGAATATTCCATTTTTTTATTTGTTTTTCACTTTTTTGTTCATTTGTTTTTGGTTAATTGAGCTCCACTCTCCTTCTATTCTTTAACCATATAATAAATAAAGTACAATGAACTTATATAGTAAGATGAACCCACAGGTTGTTAGAGGACTGTGGCCTACTTGCAGTTCAGAGACTCTCATGCTATTTTGAGTTTGATTCATAGCACTTAAAAATGAATCCTAAGTTTTAAATTTCACACAGTTTTGCATGAAATTTACATCTAGAGGTTTCAGTCCACGTATTACCATAAATACCAGCAAACTTATGACTGGGCAAGTTGCACAAACTTTTTAAGAATTTTCTTATTGGCAGAAATGTGATAATATATATTACCTTTCCTATCTACCTCACAAGGTTATTGTAAGGATTAAGTTAATATATATGAAGTTTCTTTATAAATAGTAAAGTAGTATACAAATATTATTTATTGGCATTACTGCTCTAATTAAAGAAGGAATGGATAATAAAAAACTAAGTCAAAGCAAAACACACAAATTTAAGAAACAGTGAAATGCATGGTGTTTCCTAGGTGATATACTTTTCTGTGCTGGTGGACCCTCTGTAGATGACTTAAAATGTTATCTCTATTTCCCGTTTTGATTTTGAAACCTGTAATAATAATGATAATACTTACCCTAAAACTAATATTTTCTTTAGCTAAAATTTTTACCCATCATTCATAAATTTTGATAGTAATGTTTATTTAAAAATAGAGGGAAAAAAGTTTAAATAACCAAATATGAAAAAAATTCTTTTCAATATTATCTTACTATATTCTAGTCCAGTGGTTCTCAAACTTTAGTTTACATAAGATATTCTTCGGATTTTTGTTAAAATTCAAATTTCTGAGCTCCATTATTAATGGGTATGGAATGGAACTCAGGCATCCTGAGTTGTAGCTGGCCCACATACTTCAGAAAACTCGACTTTAGTTGATTATTGTATGTCGTAATCAGCCAAGGGCTTTTAAAATATACAGATTCCTAGGTTCTACTCCCACATATCTAAAATTGGAGTCTCTAGACTGGTATTTGGGCTTCCATATTTTGCAAAAACTACACCAAAGATCCTAGTAATATTGCAAGGTTTGAGAATCATTACTCTTGTTTCTAGGGTATATTGTTAAAATATATTTACTGTCACACCTGAATTTATCCTCATCTCTCACATTATTCCTTAACTAAACATAATCTTACTTTAAGTAGGAGGCCAGAGTTGATACTGCTACATAAGAAAAGTTTAGGCTTGAAAACCGATTAGAGCTCTTGTCCTATAATGCTAAAATTAAGGGAGCGAGATATTACTAAGCACCTTTCACACAAACTGTTTAATTTAATCTTTGCATACAACAACTTTGTTGCATACACTGGTTTTCTGCCTATGTTTTAGATGAAAAAACTGAAGCTTACAGAAAAAATTGCCAAATTCACACAGCTGCTAAGAGTCAAAGCCAAGATTTAGTCTCAGTTCTTTCTATTACATCCTATTATATTTTTTCCTCATTCAGTAAATCTTTACCAGGTTCCCATTGTGTTAAATGATAATGTCTAACTTTTGGCACCACATTAGCCCCTGACATGCTATCATAATTGTTGCTTAGACCATGTAAATTGAGTTTTGAAAAAATTTTTCTATTGCAAAATGGTTTTTAGCTGGATGTAGAATTCGTGGGTTCTCAATGGTCAGAAGGGGTCTAAATTGTAGTGATAATTATAGTTAATGAATTGTTAAGGAACTTCGCCTATGGGATCTCTTAACCACCATGCCTTTGCTATGAAGTATTTCTTAACCCTATTTAAAGATGAGGAAAGAAAGATTTAGAATGGTTAAGTGGTTTACCGAAGATTGCAGATCTAGTAAGTGGCAGAACTGGGATTGAATTCTGGTTCACTCTAATTTTCACAGCAAAGTTAACCAGTAGTATATACAATTTCTGACTCTGCTTTGCAGTTACTCTTCAGAATCAGGCTGTTCCTCCATTTGTTGAGCCACTAAATGCTAATTAAACTTTGTGGGATTTAAGTTTGTTTCCTTTGTAGCGAACAAACCAGTTTGCCACACTTAATCAGTCCAGTAATTTCTTAAATCTTGCAAAGTTTGGAATTAATAATGCATAATCCTCTAGGGAAATCAGTTGAAGTGAATAATCTTTTGTTTATATTTATATTTGAGAGTTAAAACTCTTGGATGGGACAGATTATTTGAAGGAAAATTCCAATTTTACCTATTATGACACGCTGTGAAACACAAGAATTTCATGGCATATTCATTGTTATTGGTCTTAAAATATTTGGTTTGCATTTAAATTTCAATGAAAGTGTTAACAGCATCAATGCCTCAGTGCTTCATAAAATCTAAAAACTGACTCTTGAGCATTCCTGATGTTCTTGTCTGAAAAAAACAATGCCTCATAGTATAAAATGACAGCACATGTATGCAAACTTGTACAATTTCTCACTTATCCTGTATGGATAGCTAAAAATGTAATTTTTATATTTTTTAAATATTTAATAATATGCAAATTATTGATATGCAATAAAATGCAGTAAGGGCAGTCACAATTTAAAAGAGCTCTAAAATATATCCTTTAGTTGTGAAAATAATCATGATTTTGTAAATTTAGATATGTGTACACTTTTGGGATATTCTTAATACCTCTCTGTGTATTAAAAGGTTCATTTTTTTTAAAAGAAGACCCACAAAATCACTAACCGGGGATATGGTCTTGTTTTTAGCAGACTTACAAGTTTATTGGAAATTTGGGGTTATATTTCAATTTTCTTCTCTAAGAGTGGTCTTTTCTCAAATGGCATTCTTTTAGAATACTGTCAGAGAAGAGAGAAGAATGAAAACCCAAAGTGCAGAACTTTACCTATACTCCTTTTTCAGATGTAGAAATTAAAACATGATTTTGTAGAAAGTCACCTTTAGCAGCAGAGCATGAATTGGAAAATTTGGTCAGTGATTTATTTAGGCTCCACAGGAAAAATCCTGTAGGGCATTTTTTGAATATCCTAAATTTATTTTGATTTGAGACCAGCTTACAGGGCATGTCTATCTTAAAACAGTTCTCCATTTTCCTGAGAAAAATTCCAGTGGAGCTAGTTGTGGGAGGTAGTATCCCAACAATGAACCTTTTGGGGCCAAATAAGCACTTTAACACAACTTACTCCATCCCTTTCCTTAAACCAAAGTCTGTCTTGCCCACTGGGCATGTTTAACTTTGACTGCTAATTTTATTTCCCTGCAGAGGCAAAGGAGACAGGAAAAAGGAGGGAAAATAACTGATGGTATGTGGGTGAGGTTTTGGCCAGGAAATAATTTTTAAAAGATCCTAGCCAGTATAGGGATGCAGGAAGCAGTTGGTGCCTGAAACTATATTACCCTTGCATCACATATTAAGAAGTAGGAGCCAGTTGAAGTTAAATAACTTGCCTACAGTTACACAGCAGTTTTCAGTGTTGGGGTTGGTACTGGGAACTAGGTTATTCATTGCTCCAGTGAGGAAATTGGACAATCCAGCTTTTTTGCTGATAAAGATGCTCTGCTAATATCCCTACTCACGTTTTCTTTCCTTCTCGTCTTTGGCTACTGTCTTTTAACATCTAAAAAAGTACTCTGCTGATAATCTCAGGTGTAGAGGCTAGTTATTAAATATATTTAGACCTTTAAAACCATTTAGAATTAGCTGAGCTGTAAGGACAGTGTCCATCACGTGAAGCCTTTTTTCTCTATTTTATTTGGATCATGTAAGTAATGAAGATATAACTGGAAAAAGGAAATGTCATTGAATAAATAGTTCTGAGCTCATGGCAGAGCTCTAAACGTGAAAAATTTAATGGACACCTATTTAAAGACAGGCCATTTTTATTTTTACCTCCTAATTACAGTTAATCTGAGGTATTTGAAATGAACATAAGCTAAATTTTGATACCTTTTCCTCCTAAATTGATATCATTAGATGGATTTAGGTTGGAAAGGAGGACCATGGTAGAAATACGAATCAGAATTTTAGACTTCCATAAAGTTTATAACTGTCCCAATTAGCCTCTGTGCTTGAACCCCAGGGGAAAGTTGCTATTTGGCCCTAGTATCACCCTGTCTAAGTTGTGAATATGTTTTGGATCAACTGCTCACTGATATGATAAATATTTGACTTAAAAATTACTGAAAACTTTTTTAATGTGGTATCTGTTGAATATTACCATTTACCCCTTAGTGTCCTTAGTAAGGTTCTAGATACCAAACAAGTTCTACTAGAATGTGAGTTTTACTCGGTTACCAGAGCTGACTAACTGAATATGCAACAGAATTTAGAAGTGATGCCATCATATCAGACATAGTACAAACACAGACTAGTGCACTACAGATCCTCTAAATTTTGATTTGGAAATATATGAATTATTCAGAGATCCAAAACCCCAGAGAAAATCAGGTAGAGGACCTTCATATAAACACACCCATAGCCTGTATTCCATCCTAAGAATTGCAGTTTGAACCAATAGAAGCCCGAAGCAGCTACACACATTTGATTTACAACTGTGTCCTGTCTACTTGCGAATAGCAGCTAGTTCCTTGTAGGGTTGGCTGACAAGGCTGTTTTTTTTTTTATATATATATTATTAAGAGTCAATAGCAGCAGCACATGCAGGCTAATTGTTAGAATATAAAGCTTTGTTGGAGGTGGAACATAGGGTTCTAGTAATACTCTTAAATTCACACCAATTGACACAAAATAAATACGGTTCTCTAAGAAATATAGAAGGCTTAAACTAGAAATGACTGAAAAATACCATTTTCACAAGCATTTAGCTATTTCCACCTCCAAAAAAGTAGTTTTTACTTTATCTGTATCTTCATAAGCCTTTAAGGTGAAAGATGAATGACAGCAACAAAATGACAGTGACCTAAAAGCATAAAATTGTAGTTAGTTTAGGTAATCCCGGGGACAAATATAATCCAGGGTATTTATTAGTGAGATAAAAGGGGAAAGAAATGCTGTGCTTTCATCATACTGCAAATAAAATGCTTAATTAAAATGCCCTACCAAAGTAAACAACTTATTTCTAAGAAATTACTGCTGAAGAAATTAAGACTAAAAAAAAGAAAGAAATACAACACCCGTTTTTGTACATTTTTCTTATATTTAGGTGCTTTTAAAAATTGTTTTTATGAACTCCTAAATTTGAGTGCAAGGGAGATGGGATTACATTAATTGCCATTTAAATACTCAGCTTCATGTTTGTAGGCATCTTTCTGAACCAGAACAAAAAGACCATAAAAAAATTTCTAGTGTGGAAATCATATTTCATGTGGTGAAATAGAAACTCAAGAAATTTCCTGATATAATAAGCTTGAGAGTGATTACCAAAGAAACAAAAGTTTCTTATCACTCGGCCTGAGGCAAATGTGGCATATTAAGCTTAAAATGAATTCTCTTTTCCTGAATGCACACAACTCTTATTAATGTCTTGGAAATTATGCCCAAATAAGATTTTCTGGATACATTTGAAAAAGCATCCACTGGGGTGTAAGGACTATTTTATGTCTATGGACATTTTAGTGTTTAGCCACAAATTAGTTTTTGCTCTTTTACCTCTTTCTTAGGTTTAACTTTAGATGAAATAACTTGTTTTTATCTTAAAAGAGGCCTTTCCTTTAGTGAGAGTTAGGTTCCCTGGTGGCCTGAAAGAGTTAATGCAGTTTCCAAGAGTGTCCAACTTACTTCCAGGGAGTAGTGTGTGCATGTGAGAGAGTCTGGCTCCAGGATATTTGTTCACATCCCAAAACCAATTTGGCACAACTTAAAATGTCTGCTAGGCAGAGGATTCAGTGTTGTTAGGCCACGCAATTAGTGCTTTATTTCATGAGCACCAAATTCACCCAATAGTGTTTTGATTTAAGGAAGAGCTTGAAATTCACAATAACGGGTTTCATTTATCAGAGCCATATGGGACTCAACATCTTTGGATATATTTGTAAGGCTTTCACAAAGAGGACTTTTTAGACATCTCAGATTTCACCGATTGGAGGGCAATCTGGATGAATATCTTTTTTTGGAAAAGATGAACTATCGTTTTCACATGTAGTCTCCAATTTCAGTATTCCTTGAGAAGCTCAAAACAACAACAACAACAACAACAACAAAACAAAACAGGAAAGCGTTAAGTAAGTCTCAGCTTATTAGCTTTTACTGGAAAATAAAGACCATGATTCTTAGATCTGGTTCAGAATGCCAAGTGAATCTTTGATGTTGAAATTTGGCCACCTGATCTTTGCAGTTTGTGATGGGGCATTTATGAAAGAGAAGGTGGGTTCTAAGTCTCAACATATTTGTGCACTTTTTGCTAGTTCTATCTTGGTCATATGTCAGTGGATTGTTGGGACGCTTTCTGCCGCATAGCTAACTGATTAAGATGATGATACTTTTTATATTTACTCAAGATTATTTATTTGTTCACTCCTGATTTTCCATAATTTTCTGATCATTAGGGATCTATCTTAATGCAAGGTATTCTTGAAAATGTTAATATAAATTAATCTTTTTAAAAAAATCTCATATTTTTCCACTGATCTGTTAATTTAGATATTAAAAAAACAGATTGACCTTCATTTGGCAATTGTTGTTAATACTTTAAGTTTTGGTTCACAGATTTTGTTTAGTGGGCTATAAATGGCCTATAAACAAATATTTCAGTGTTTACTAATTAAAAATCAGTATTTTTTTTAAGTATAGAGTGCTATTGTGTTATGAGACAGGCAACCACTAATTCTGTTAGGTTTTCAACTTTTTATTTTCTTAGTTCTCTAGTCTTTTTTTTTTTTTTTTTTTTTTTTTGGCGCTCTTCATGCAGTATGGTAAGCCTGGTTAAGTCAGAATATTTACAAGTAGTAAATATTACTGTGACAGTTGCTACTTACCTATACAAAGTCTATGTAAACATCGTAAGGATGATAATTTTAATTTGTAAATTGTTATGGTAAACTGGAAATTACTTGAAATAACTCTTGCTCATCTTTAAATACCATTTTATTGCATCTAACATTATTTTACTATCCTTTATTAAAAAAACTTTTAACACTTTATTAGCTAATAGTGCTTATATTAGCAAGTTTTAGTTTTCACAGACAATATCCACTAAACTTTGTTCAGTTATGAGTATGTTGAATAATACTAAATTAAAACAAAATACAGTATATTCTTGGTTACCATTTACATTTTATATTAATACCAATGTCATATGTTTTAATGCTATTTCAAAAATATTTAGAAACCGTCTCTCTGCTCCCTACCATTTCTTCTCCAATATATATCCTACTCTACAGAGAGAGCATTTAGGAATTTGTTATGTAGCCCATCTCTATCATGCACACCTATATTGCTATGGGTCATTGACCCCTATGCTATAGGCCAATGAGCCTGCTGGACAATAGGTAGAAAATTGGAATTATAGCATGAGCTATAATTATAGCTTAACTGCTTAAATCAACTTAACATGAATTGTGCTGAATGGCTGAATATATCATATTCTTTCTATATTTATTTGGTAGTCAAATGTTCTAAAATAACTTACTATAATAAATATAATACTCTTAGGTTTAAGTTTTATTATTCACCTTTGTTTACAAACATAGGTATTGTAATCCAATGAGGTTAAGTGTTTTCCTCACTGAAAATTTCATTATGGAATACAGACTTTTTTGGTATTTTCTTTGTGAAACAGTATAGTTTGATGGCAACAAAGAAATTAAAGATGGCAGAAAGACTATATAGATATAGTGGTATCTAATAGGACTTTGGATTTATAAACTCTAGGCTGTGAGGAGAAGATGGGCACCTGGATTGAAAAAGAAAATGTGGATGCGATGATCAATGGTTATTCTTTAGTAATATTCCTAATGAAGGACATATGATGAGGCAAAGAAGAATACAAATTGAT
This sequence comes from Gorilla gorilla gorilla, assembly GCF_029281585.2. Taxonomy (NCBI): domain Eukaryota; kingdom Metazoa; phylum Chordata; class Mammalia; order Primates; family Hominidae; genus Gorilla; species Gorilla gorilla. Next base: position 125,955,129 of record NC_086017.1, on the reverse strand, counting down.
GGAGTATATGTATGAATGATAAAATAGTTATATGCTGAGAGAAGGAGATTGTGAAGCAAAGAGATAAGAATTATTTGTAGCTTTGTGGCTATAATTGCCTTGGTTTTTGCATTTACCTTGAGTTTCCATTGTAGGTATTAGTGGCTCCTGTATATAATGTTCTTAGTATAAGTAGAATCCATAAAGCATTTGGTTTGAGCAGGAATATTTATTTGCTTGTGAGGATAGACCTGTTTGACTTTGAAATGTAGTGTGCTATTACCTTATGGTCAGAGTAAAGTTTATATTGTTTTTATTCAAATTACAATATGAGTGTATTTAAGAGGAGCAGATATGTGTGTGTTTGTGCATGTGTGTGCATGTACACACATGTAAGGAAGGACATTTTCATTTCTGTATATTTCTCCTGTGTTCGCTGCTTTTTGCTTGCCAGTTTTTCTTTGTCTCTATCATTTTATCACTGAAACCATCTGTGTAGAAAATAGTATGCTTGGTTTTATCATTTTAAATTATTTTCTATTTTTGTTATTTTGTCCTCCCAACTTGTTTTCACCTTAAGAATTCAGGCTCAAGTATAAGGCATTTTAGTTTTCACATTCAAGAGGTGTTTCTGCTTTCTTTCCCGTCCGTTTGTCCATATGTTTACTGGTTTCTGATAGGCTGTGCAGTGAGACAGCAGTTTACTATCTGTGTGTGTGTGAAATTAGCTAATTGGTGTTAGCAGAAATATTTTCACATGTTTTATAAGCAAAGTGCAGCAAGGTATATAAATGTAGATATGATCCAGACACGCGCACACTCACGACTGTCACTGCTCATGCATAGGCGCTCAGAAGTAATTAATGTTAATAAGATTTTAATGTGCTTGTGAGATCATAATGAGGAGAAATGAATGCTCTGATTAGGAAAAGGTAACTGTGTGTGTGTTTTGGCTTGGAACAAGATTTCAATTTTTATAAACCGCAATTTTAGAACTTGTTTGTGATTGCATCAATTGGTTTTTATTTTCAAATTAGAGGTCTGTTTAGCCATTTGAATGATTAACCAAATAAATGGGTGAAACCCTGATCATAAGGAATAGTGCAGGTTTTTCATTTGCAAGGCAGTGTTAGTATACAGCAAGGCTGTGATGTCTTTTGCCAATGTGCCATTTTAATGTTGTTTTTTTAAAAGAAGCTTTTCCAGAAGCCACTTGTGAATATAGTATTTATTTTTATAAATGTAGATGCTATCTATATGTTCCAGAGACACCAATCAGACACTGTAACTATTGTGTCTGAGATACATTCCTGCCAGTCAGTGATGGTGTATTCCGTGTCTAAAGAATCTATATCATGCTTCTCAAAATGTTTATTTGGAAATGTAGCACTACCAATATTTTTTATTCATAAATATAATCTTTACAAATTTTAGAAGCTTGATATATTTTATGGTGAAGTCAAACATTTCAAGGTAAGTAAAGATCTGTCTGATAATAGACTTGAAGGCAATGCAGTCAACAGCTATATTATAGACTGGCTTAAATCCAGCTGGACACCAGGGGTCCTTCTCCACAACAAATTTTCTGAAAATATTGTTTACAGAGCTTTGACATACATTTGCATTATTATTATTTTTTAATTATAGGATAAATCTAAATATCTATTAAGGGCCCTTGCCCTCTAGCACATAGAAATTACTTATGCATTTTTAAATATAAATTGTGGATTGAGATATTCAAGGATTGTAATCCTTCTTAAAAAGTAAGCAGCATCGTACTGAAATGCAAGGAAAAGTCTTAGATATGAATTGGATATAGGATAGTGTAGTTTATTTCCAACCAAACCCTACAGATGTGTGTTTTAGGCTCTTTTAGGTTTTGGTTATATTACTATGATCTTTCTGCTGGGGTTTAAAAATGATGATGAAGGAAGAGAAACTGTTAAAGTTTGTTCTACTCAACAATTTTGAGATTTATGTGATTCCCAGGGGTGTTTTAGATATTGCTTTACATAGAATCCAGAGAATGATGATTATTTGATAAAAAGAGGTATTTGCCTTTAATACGCAGTTGTTTAGTTGACTTTCTTGGATATTATCACATTGAAGCTTAATTAGAAACAGTTTTCCCAGTGCCAGTTTGTAAGGGAATTCATCAATGTTTCTTTTAGTACTTGCATGATATCCTATAGTGAGTTTTTCTGTATAGTCAGATGTATTTCTATATTCTTCTATTCTGTGCCACTGACCTGTCTATGCATGTGACATTATCACATTATTTTAATTATAGAAGCTTTATAACTTGTTTTTATATCTGAAATGTTAGCTTCCCTCCCTGCTTCTACCATTACTCTTTTTCAGTGTTTTCTGGCTTTTCTTGCATACTTGTTATTCCAAGTGAACTTTATAATCAACTAGCAGATCTTGAGGAAAAAGAAAATCCCTGATGGCATTTCTATTGAAATTATAAGGAATTTATGAATTAACATCGCAACAATTAGTGTTCTTATGAGGGTGAATCTTTTTATCCAAGAATCTGTTTTTTATTTCCATTTGCTCAGTAACTGTTGTATCTTGCTGAAATGTTCTAATTTTTCTTTTGGCTTTAGGTTTAAACATTTATTATTAAGTCTACCTTTTGGTATTGCATCCACTTATTTATTTACTTGCTTACTTTCTTACAGCCTTACTATACTAAACAGGCTCTTTTCTTCTATATTTTCTAGCTGGCATTTGTTTCTGTGTAGGAAGGCTGTTGATTTTTGTATGTTAACTTTATAGTCTCCTATTTTGCAAAATTTTCTTATTGTTTGTGGTAGCCCAAGGTGGATTTGAGTTCCCCTTCTAGTACAATGTTTGATCTTTGTAAGACCATGGACAGCTTACTCTGAGTGTCTTAGTTAATTTGGGCTGCTGTAACCTCACAGTTCTGGAGGCTGGAAGTCCAAGATCAGAGTGCCAGCACGGTTGAGTTCTGTTGAAGACCTTCTTCTGGGCTGCAGACTGCTAACTCTTCATTGTGTTTCTGGTAGAAAGAGATCAAGCTAGCTCTTGGGGGTCTCTTTTATAAGAGTACTAATCCCATAAACTTCATGACTTTATCTAATCCCAGTTACCTCTCAAAAGCCCCATCTGCTAGTGGCATTACATTGGGGGTACAGTTTCAACATATAAATTTGGGCATGAACATTCAGTTTGTAACACTGAGCTGTTTTCCTCATCTGTAAAATGCAGATAAGAAAGCCAAACTAGAATGATGGAGAATAAATAAGATCATATTGTAAACACCTAATATTTTCCCAAGCACATAGTAGGCACTCTATTTCTAGTATCCATTAATAATGTAATGTAATGTAATGTGATATGTCACTTGAGCAATTATTTTTAAAGTATGGATAATATGCAATTGAATTATTGAAGGTTTAGCATATCAGAGTTTTTACGAAGAATGGAGTGAATTAAATTAATGAACAAAACTTAAACTTCTTGATAAACATTTGTGATTTAAGACTCTAGGGGCAGGGTGCAGTGGCTCACACTTGTAATCCCTGCACTTTGGGAGGCCGAGGTGGGTGGATCACTTGAGGTCAGGAGTTCGAGACCAGCCTGGACTGGACAACATGGTGAAACCCCATCTCTACCAATAATACAAAAACTACCTGGGTGTGGTGGCAGACAACTGAAATTCCAGCTACTCAGGAGGCTGAGGCAGGAGAATCGCTTGAACCCAGGAGGCGGAGGATGCAGTGAGCTGAGATCGCACCACTGCACTCCAGCCTGGGTGACAGAGGGAGACTCTGTCTCTAAATAAATAAATAAATAAATAAGAAAGACTTGAGGAACTGAAGATTAATTCTGAGATTATGATATTTTGTAGCTATGCACACATATTTCCATTACTTCTGTTTTAATTATGATTATTGCATGTAATACTCATTAGCCCTGGAGAGTAAGTGGAAACTTCTTGAACACCTAGAGTGATTATTCAAGGCAATTCATACAGTGTGTTGATTCTAGCACTTGTTATTGTGCCCTACCTCAAGAATCTGACAACTTTACCATATTTTCTTAGTGAACAGTGTACTAACTTGTAAATAAGTTTATGTGGAATAAATATTAATCATATGTGAACTCATGATGGTATCAGTATAAACAGAATAATAGTGATTGTCAGCCCTTTATATAACTTTTTTTATAAAGTTGGTGAAAACGCTAACTGAAAAAAATGTAGTTCATGTATTATAGCAGTCCAATAACTTTTAAGCTTCTACTCTAATAAAATGGTTATTCACTTTGCAAATACATTCTTTTAATTCACTTGATACAATCTATTGTTAAAGAAAAGGAATATCAAAATTTCAGGGTTCAACTTATTTTTACCTCCTGGTTGTTGTGAGGACCAGGTGAGATGATTAACTTAAAAGACCTAATAAGGTGCCTAGCTCTTGGTAGGTGTTTGAGAAAATGTTAGTTGTTTTCATTTCTATTATCTTGTTATTACCATTGCTGGTTTCTTCATTCCCAACTACCTCAACCCCCATATCATCTACCCCACTCTCTCTCTCACTCTTCATATATATATATATATATATATATATATATATATATATATATAATACACACACACACACACATATTCTTACTGATAATGTTGTTCTATACTTAGACTAAAATGTATGAAATATGTGCCATAATGGTCATTAAGCATAGACATAAAATAATCGTCTGTAATTTTCCAATATTGAAGTTAGCTAAGAGTGAAGATCCTATCAGTGAAACATGTGAAAACTTTAGTTACTTGTGGATAAAATTTCTGAGGAGTTGTGAGGATGAAGAATAATTACTCATAAAGAATTTTAGGCACACTTTATATATAGTTTATGGTTTACCAGAGTTCTGGCTTAGCACTCAGTGTGATTATTCCTCCATAGCTTCACATTGCTCTTTTATTCATTCATTCATATCAAAAACAACATAGAATATCTATTAGCAATAACACATTGTTCTAGATAGCGTGAGATATACAAATAACAAGATTAGTTATATGAATTGTCTCTATATTTAAGAAGTCTATTAGGTGATTCAGATAGGGAAGCAACGAGGTTATGTGCATGGACTTTGGAGCCAGATTTTCTGTTTTGAATTCCTGCTCTGAAACTCACTAGTTATTTCACTTCAGGCAAGTTATTTAGCCTGGGTTTCAGTTTCCTAATCTACAAATTGAGGCTAAAAGTAGTACCTATTGGGTTGTCCTGAGGATTAAATGATTTGGTACAAGTGCATCATTTAGAGAAATACCGTGGTAAGCTCTTTTCAAGATACTAATTTTAGTTTCTTTTGATAAATACCTAAAAGTGAGAATTATGAATTGTATAACAGTTCTATTTTTAATTTTTTGAGGAAACTTCAGACTATCTTCCATAGTGCTTCACCATTTTGCATTCCTACCAACAGTGTACAAGGATTCAAATTTCTCTACATCCTCGTCAACACTTGTCTTTTGTTTTATTAATAACAGCCCTGACAGGTGTGAGGCAATTCCTCATTGTGGTTGTAATTTGAATTACTCTGAAGATGATAAGTGATGTTAAATATTTTTAAATATATCTCTTGGCCATTTGTATGTCTACTTTAAATAAATCTTTATTCAAGTCTCTCTTAGTCTGGGCTGCTCTAAGAAAATACAGGGTAATTTATGAACAACAGAAATTTATTACTCGTAGTTCTGGAGGCTGGAAAGTCCAAGGTCAAGGCACTGGCAGTTTCTGTATCTGGTAAGGGCCTGTTCTTCATAGATGGTGGCTTCTGTGCCCACACATTGTGGAAGGGCAAACAGCTCATCATCTCTTTTTAAAATTACTAGTCCCATTCATGAGTGATCTGCCTTCATGATTTAATCACCTCCTAAAAGCCCTGCTTCTTAATACTATCACATTGCAATTAAGTTTCAACGTATGAATTTGGGGGAGGGGTAGTATTCAGACCTTAGCAAATTCCTTAGTGCATTATTAAAAGTTGGGTTATTAGTTTTTTTTTCTTTTTGCTCTTAAATTATAGGAGTTCTTTATGTATTTTGGATATTAACCCCTTATCAGATATATCAGGGAATTCACCCCTGCTCGCCACGCCCCGGGCTGCAGACCAATAATGGTCCCTGGCCTGTTAGGAACTGGACTGCCCAGCAGGAGGTGAGTGTCCGGCCAGTGAGCATTACCGCCTGAGCTCTGCATCCAGTCAGGTCAGCAGTGGCATGAGATTCTCATGGGAGTGTGAACCCTATTGCAAACTGTGCATGCAAGGGATCTAGATTGTGCACTTCTTATAAGGCTCTAACTAATGCTTGAGGATCTGAGAGGGAACAGTTTCATCCCAAAACCATCCTCCTGTCCTTGGAAAAATTGTCTTCCACAAAACCAGTTCCTGGTGCCAAAAAGGTTGGGAATCACTGAGATATAAGGTTTGTAGATACTTTCTCCTATTCCATAGGTTGCCTTTTCACTATGTTGTTTGCTGTGCAGTCAAGATGTATAGTCTTACCTGTTTATTTTTATTTTTGTTGCCTGTACTTTTGATGTTACAGCCATGAAATTATTACTATGATGAATGTTATGAAGCTTTTCCTGTATGTTTTATTCTAAAAGTTTTAGTTTCAGGTCTTACATTTAAGTCTTTAATCGATGTTGAGTTTATTTTTGTGTATGTTGTAAGATAAAGGTCCAATTTTATTATTTTGCTGTTTTTCCCAGAACCATTTGTTGACGAGACTATCCTTTTCTCATTGTGTATTCTTGACACCCTTGTAAAAAATTAGTTGACCATTTATGTGTAGATTTATTTCTTGGCTCTATATTTTGTTTCATTTGTCTATATATCTACCTTTATGCCAGCACCATATTGTTTTGATTATTTTTGTTTTGTATTATATTTTGAAGCAATAAAATGTGTTGCCTCAATCTTTGTTTTTCTTTCTCAAGATCGATTTGGCTATTCATGGTATTTGTGGTTCCATGTGAATTACAGAAATGTAGAATTGACTCTATAGATCACTTTGGGTATGGACATTTTAACAATATTAAAGTCTTCCAATCCATGAACACAGGATATCTTCCAACTTGAATTTCTTTCATCAATGTTTTGTAGTTTTCAGTATATAATCTTTAATCTCAATTGTCTTCCTGAGTATTTTATACTTCTTGGTACTATTTTAGAGGGGAATTTTTTCCAATTTTTTTCAGATGGTTCCTTGTTAATATATAGAAATGCAGCTGATTTTGTCTGTTGATTTTGTGTCCTACAACTCTATTGAATTCATTTATTAATTCTAACAGTTTTTTAATGGAGTCTTTAGGATTTTCTGTATATAAAAGCATAGACTCTACCAACTAGACAATTTTACTTTTTCCTTTACAATTTGAATGCCTTTTGTTTCTTTTCTTTCCTAATTGCCCTGGGTAAGACTTCCAGTACTATGTAGAATACAAGTGCCAAGAGTGAACATCCTTGCTGTGTTGCTGATTTTAGAGGAATAGCTTTCAGTTTTTTCCATTGAAAACTGATATGTAGCCTTTTCATATATGTGCTTATCATGTTTATGTACTTCTGTTGGTACTTTGTTGTTTATCTAAAGGAATTGAAATCGGGATCTCAAAAAGATTATCAATGACCAAGATGTGGAAACAACCTAAATGTCCTTCTATGGATGAATGGATAAGGAAAATGGTATATACACACAGTGGAATATTATTCTGTCTTTAAAAAAGAGGAAATACTGCAATGAGACAACATGGCTAAAACTTGAGGACACTGTGCTAATTGAAATGAGCCAGTCATAGAAAGACAGATACTACATGATTCCACTTATATGAAGTATCTAAAATAATTAAATTCATAGAATCAAGGAATAGAATGATGGTGGTTGCCAAGGGCTGAAGGAAAGGGAAAATGGGAAGTTACTAATTAACGGACATAAAGTTTCAGTTAAGCAGATGAATAAGTTCTAGAGATCTGCTGTATAGCATTGTACCTGTAGTCAACAATACTGCACACTTAAAAATATTGTACTATTAAAATTTGCTAAGAGGGTAGATCTCATTTTAAGTGTTCTTACTAACATAAAATAATGTAGTAAGGCTTCAATAAATGTTAATTCACATTAAAATTATTATTAAATATAGCAGGAAAGTTAATGTTATATAACCGTAAACACAAAGTAATACAGTATTTAGAGGATGGTAATATCTTTACTGTGACTGGGAACAGTTGGGATCGGGGAGATTCACTGAATGAATTAGTATTTAAATTTTGAAGTATGATTTCTATAGTGTAAAAGAAAAAATAAAAAGGTAGAGGTGAGTAAAAATTAAAACTTCTGGGGACTTTGCAGTCAGAAAGGTTCCTATCAGAGGCCCAGCTCCACTCCCCACTATTAGTGTGACCCTAGATAAAACAGTCTCTGTTAGGATTCTACCTCCCTGAGTCGTGGTCTGATAACTCTCTCAAGATAGCATACTACAGCAATAGCGGGAATAACCTCGTTAATTTCCTTTTCTCAGCAATTGCTGTGCTGTGCCTGTTGTGCAATGTCTGCAAGCAAATATTTTATATATTTTGTTTAGATTTTTAGTTGTTTAAGGCAGGAGGTGTATGCTATTTCTGTTACTTCATCATTTTCAGAAGCAGAAAACCAACATATTTCTATTTTACTTTTCAATGAGTTGGGACTTACTGTCTAATTCTAGTAGCACAGTGTAGTTAGTTACCTTTTTTGTACTAACTAAATGGCAGTGCAAGTTTTAGTTTACTTACCTGCTTCCTTACTAAACTGGCTTCTTTGAGAACAGGTACTGTGTTGAGCTCATCTTTGTCACCACTACCAACCCACTATCAAGTTTGGAGTCTGGAACCTATCAGGCAGTTAATGAATACCTTTTACATTTATTTAATTACTGTTAATTGTAGTTCTGTGCCACACTGTGAAAGACTGAATGCTATGCTTAGAGATACATTTTATTCTGTAAACAATCTAAGGTTTTTGAGGAGGTGAGGGAAATTCTTTGAGCCTTTCATTTTAATAGAAGGTAATTCTTGAAGCATAAATATGGATGAAAGAGGTAAGAGGCTGAAAATAATTAGATTATTTAGGATTCTAGGCTATAATAGTGGAAATAAAGAATTGACAGGATCTAGTGATTGATTGGATGGGCATTGCTGAAAGGAAAGGTGAGAAAAATGACTTAGATTTTCACTAATTATGGACCAATTGTTTTAGAATGAAATAGTAGGGTTTTTTTGGTCTTCAGAACTTATATGGAAGATTTTAGCATAAAATTTTGGGAGCAAAGTTTCATAATGCAAAGAAGTAATTAATGGTAGGGATTTATTTAGTTTATTTACTAGAATTAAGTTTGAATTTAAAATATTTTATAATTCTTAGGGAAAGGTTTATTTTGAGTTAAATTTTATTGTATAGGGTTAATTTTTAATTATATTATAAATATCTCCTTATATACAATTTTTTCTCATAATCTCTTATCTTAGTTTATAGTTATAAATATTTTTAATTTCCCTATGCTTTCTTTAGTCTTTAGAATTCTTTGGTAATGAACTTAGAGCTAAAAGTTAATTTTGTGCCATTGAATGGTACAGCACTTGTAGCATGACCTAGGGTGAGAGTCATTTTTTCTCAAATATATTTTAACGTTGTTTTTGTAGTATGAGTTTTCATTCAAATTATTTTCTCTTTTTGAGAGAGGTTGGAAGAGCTTCTGAGCAAGTGGATGGTAGGAGTCGGGAATAAGAAATATCAGAACAATTAGGGAAACCCTCCAATGCCAAAGATTTATCTGTAAAACATCGTATATTAGTAGCCATTTGAAAAGTTAAAACACTTTTAACAAGAACTTGTTTACAGTAGTTTGAAGGAGATTATTTAGAACAAACAAGTTGAATACATGGAAAAGAAATATTTCTCCCAATTAGTTATTTTCACTTTGACATAATCTTTTGAGGAAGCAATGCTTTTCTTAAACTGTGTTCTAACCTGAAATAAATGACAGAATGTTTGAATCAATGACAGCATCCTGACAGGATAGGGGAATATTTTTGATACTGTGTTCCAGTTCTCATTTCAGTTTCTTACATGAACTATTTGTTACTCCTGTTATAGAAAATGACACTGATAATGACTGACATTTATTGAATCACCCCTTGTGCTTATAACTAAACTCTGAGGTAAATATTATCTTATTATTCTTCACAACAATCTCATAAGACAGATATTATTTTCATTTGACCAATGAGGAATCTAAGGCTAAATGAGATTAAATAACTTCCACAAAGTCACGCATCTGGTTATGCAGAGTTCATATGAGTCATTGATATAATTGGTAGAAGTGATTGCCAAGTCTATTGTGTGTACTGTTAAGGGCAATGAAAAGAGCCTTTCACGTTTATCCTGTAAACAGAGGAAGGTGAGCTTTTTGGAACAGTAGTGGAGAAGGGCCAGAGAGGGAGAGCCAGTGTTCTTTTTAGATTGCTATGAATGAGTGAACTTAATCAGAAAAGGCCGATGCCCCAGTGCAGCATTGTCTTTCAAAACTTCAGGTGCTGCTTTTGACCCTCTTTAAACATGGATATCCAAGGCAGCTTAAGAGTTGGATTATGCGTTGCTGTGACCAACTGAGGGGCCAAGAGCAATGGCAGCTGTATGGCAGGTTCTTATGACTCTTAATTCTATTTGGAGCACTTCCTGTGGGCAAACTCTTACCTGACACAGCTATTCGAGATCCTTAGAACCCATGAGACCTGATGCCATGCAATGAGTATCCCGTCAGTTACATCACTGAGACCTCAAAGTCTGTGATCTTAACCAGCATGCTACTTGGTATAACAAGCATATTTATTATTCATTGTATCTACATCAATTACAGAAAAGCCCAATACCTATTCTTCCATACAGTTTTAAACTCTGGGGTGATATAGAGCTTCAACCCGGAGGAAAAAATAATCAATTATATAATATGATCTCTTATTATGAATGGGAAACCCTCAAAAATGTATAACCAATTAGAAATTATTCAAATTTCTTTTACTCGCAAGAATGTTTAAATGTGGGTGAATTGCAGAGATAAAAGAAATAAACCCTGATATTTCTCAAGTTCTGCCATAAAGAAGTCTAGTTTATTGCCTTAGTTTCAAAAGAATAGTTTTCTAAGTATTTCAAAATGTCCGGCTGGCTGCCCCTTCCATTCTCTTTGGAAGCTTCTTTGTCATCCTCGTGGCACATCCCTCTGGCATGCATGACCAGCTGCAAGCTAAACCCTGTGGAATAAGAATTCTTTCATCCCTTTGTGTGATGTGTTTCATTTTCAGAGTTTGGATGATCCTCTTCGGCAGCAGCAGCAGGCATTGTTAGTTTCAATAGGCGGCCTGGATGCACAAGAACAGTCATCATAGAGAGACAGGCTCTCAGGGTCCGTCCCTTCATGTCATGGTGCTGTGTTAGATCACTTTCCTCTGCTGGATTAATGGCCAGAGAAAAAGGGAAACAAACTGTACCCAAAGGAATCCAATTAAAGCACTTGAACTTCACTGACGTCTATCCTATTGTTTTCTTAACTTCCTAACCTATGGTTAATTATTCTGACCAGTGGAAAGAAACAGCATAAACATGGGAATTATCTTAAATTCCCTACTTTGTTTAGTTTGTAAAGGCATCAAAATTTTACTGTGCAGGATGGAATACTAATTTGGTATAGTTGAAATTTTTTTTGGCTAATCTTTCTATTTCTTCTTTACTCTCCTCACCAAAGGCACTGCCAGGACTTACTGTACAACACTCCTTGGCTTCTGGAATTTTATCTCTGCTCACAGTCTACATTACAGCATTAGTTCATTCTGGGCACTTTAGCTTCCTTGAATCTCCAGTTGATCTCACACCCATGCCTATGATATTCTTCTCCTGGTTAATCAAGAATTCTCTATTTCTGCTCCGTCATCCATGCCACTGTAAGTAGGAAAGTAATTTAGGCTTTTGAATCACAGCCTTGTCATTTGTGAAATGACCTCCCTTGACTCTGAAATTCTCTGTCCAAAATATAAGCTAGGATTTCCAGTAATAACAATTTATATATATAAGATGATTGATAGTTTGCAGAGTGTCTTTATATATTTTATTTTATATAATTCTGACTACAGTTTTGTGAGGAGAGAACCGTTATTATTATCTTTTTTTTTTTCAGAAAAGGATACTATAGCTCAGCGAGGTGAATTGATTTACTCCATCACATAAGTAGTAACTGCCCGAACCTGAACTTTAAATTCAGTTTTCCCCACCAAGAGGTGATGGTTTTCTCTAGTAGGGAGAAAGTTTCTTTCTTAAAACCTTAATTTCTTTATTAATTTTAAAAGTTTTTTTTCTTTTTTATGTGAGTATATATGTTTATGCTTTGGGTAGGAGTCTTCTTATGCTGAATTGAGCTTGGGGTGGAATTTTGTGCTCTTAGTTTTTGTCAGTGAAGAAGTCTCCTACAATTTCTAATTAAAGAAAGATAAGAAGGAATGTATTACTTTTCTAGTGTAGAATTTTGGTATCATTGTGAACCTCTCTGCTAAATTTGTTTGTATTTTTCCATGGTAAATCCATTCTTCCAGAAAGCTAATATACCTATTAAATAGTATTATTTATAATTAGGAAATGGTAGGTATACAGTAGACTCCCTCTTAGGTTATTCCTGCTTCTGGACAACAGAATACTCTGAAAAAATGATGTGTTTCTGTTCATCTGTTTACCTGCTGCCATGCTTATCTACAGTCATTTGTGTTTGTTTTTGAATTTGTTTATGCCAAATGAATGTGCAATTGTAATTTAATTATGCAAACTGATGAAATATGAGTTCAAAAATATAAAGAGTTGTTGATTTTATGAAATTTAAGTTGGTGCTTTGGAAAGACTTTTTAAAGGTGAGTTGCTAAAACAAATTGCAGTTTAAAAAGGTGTGGGCTAGACAACTGTGAAAGATTGCCTGAGGTAGGGGTGAAAAAATGTAAAAAGCTGGAAGCATCCCTCATTCAGTTTGCTTTCCAAGTACCTTTAAGCTGTCATTGAGTTTAAATAAACCAAAAAAGGAAATCATAGGTGATACATCATGGTGTAGTTTAAGCAAGAAGGAAAACATGAAACTTTATATAGCAGATCAAGAGTCAGTGACAGCCATTGGTCCTACATCAAAGGGTTGGTAAATAATTTCATGTTTTAACTTTAAATAAGTTAAATATGTTAAAATCAATTTATTCAGTTTCTTTCTGTATCTCAATGTCCTTTTGTGTAAAATGAAAATGAAAATAACTTTACCCAAGAATTTTTTTTTTTTGTATATGAGGATTAAATGAGATGTGTAGTACGTAGAGCAATGCTTGGTACAAGTAACATACTAAAAAAAGTTAGCCATCATCATTATCAATGACAATCTGAGATCATCTGTTGTAGGGTTTATGTATACTTATATTACAAATATAATATTATGGATCATTGCTGCCAGCTATTGGAATATTTTAGCAGCAACGCATACTAGTTCTGTTTAGGTTAGCAGAGACATTCTGTCCATTTTCTACCTCCAACCTACCTTTTTTTCTCAGGATTTATGAGAAGAGCAAGTTTGATTGTAACTACCTATGTCAGTACGTGCTGAGACCTGAGATCACATGTGTGACATAAGTAAAAGCGCTATGTGTAGTCTCAACTGAATCCTATCAGAAAGCTTGGGATATGGAGAGTTCGTGGCATATTAGTGGAGGTGTGTGGAATGCTTACACAGTACTCACCCACACTGAACCTAGATCTAGCCAATGTGTTTCTGACTTAAACGAACACTCAGCTTCACACAGTTCTCTCCCGATTGAAAACAGAGGAAACAAAGGAAAAAGAAACAAAAGTCTTGACAAAAAAGACTGTTAGCTAAGCTAGAATAGTTGTATGGTAGTAGAACACTGATTCTAATAGTTGGCATTGTACTGTATGTCTTCCATTCCTAAATGCTTCTGCTGACTGCTAGGTTGTAAGTTTTCATTAATGAATCCACATTTAGAAACTGCATTTTTTGGAGGAGAATTAAGCTTTTACCTGCTTTCTTTCTGAATGCTGGGGCACATATTTTTGTATAATTTCATATCTTGTTTTCCTCCGTAAGCATGTGCTCTTTGTAGAAAAGAGACTCACGCTTCAGAGTAGGAGACAGCATCAATACTGCTGAAAGTTTCCTCTTGGTTTGAATGTTATAGTGGTTGATTCAGTGCTGGAGGCATAAGAATGAATGCACTATCAAACTATCAACTTTTTTTTTTTTTTCAAACAAGCAATGCAATACTATCTACAGTGATTTACATGGCATTTTTCTAATTTTTTAAAAAATCAAGTAGGTAGCAAAGTGGAATTTGAAACATTTTCCCAAGTTGAAAAAAATTTAAATGGTATAATCTAAAGTTAAGTGCCCATTTGCTTAGTATCACTATTGGTCACTTTCTGGGCCTATAATGGAAATTAGGTCTATTTGTTCTTCAGATTATAGTCTATCTTTACCTGTCGTGAAGCTTTTGGATAAAAGAAATACAATCATTCTATATCGTGCCTTATCATGGCATTGGAATTCCCACAGTTCATTCCTATCTATGAATATTATTCAAGTTTCTTCTCTACTCTTGTGCTTTTATTTGTCATTACAAATTCTATCAATTTCAACTGTCCTCAGCCTTTTGCCCTCAGATGTGTATTCTTCATATATTTTCTTTATTCTGCTGTGTGTCATCATTTTGTTAGCATGTATCCTTCTTTTTAACCTATACTGTTTATTCTTTAGTTTGTTGATCTAAATTTCACTCATTTTGTCTCTTTAGGTATACCATTTCCATACAGTTATTTTACATGAAGACAACAGTAAAACATAAAAAGTAGGCAGCAGCCCAGAATATCGCAGCCTTTATGTACTATACAATACATACTATTTATATAATGGGTTAGGTATTCAGGCTTCTATCTAGTAGGGATCTACACATCATACTCTTCTGTTAAACCTGATATTTTTAAGGAGGTAAGATTTAAGAGGATTTCCTTCTTTATATGACATACCTGTCAGTCAACATGATATTCAGAACCCATTGTTAAGTACCTTTCTAGGCAGAGAAAAGAACCAGTTTCAGTTTGGATATGTTTGAAGTGCTGTGTTCTTGACTCATATGCCTGGATTGGCCCAGCTCCTTGATATTTTACATTTTAAGTTGTGGATTAATGCATATCTATAACTGGTCCAGGATGTACTGCTAAACTTGAGGTGATGGGTTAATCCACCACCATTGTTTTGCTGCAACAATAAAATTGCGGCAGGCTAGCAAGTTAGCTTTAGTGCATATTAATGGCGAGCATATCATGGTACATGAAGTTGATACGATAGAAGAAGTGTACAATTCAAGTGCATGTGCATGTGCAATGTTTCTGTTCTATTTTGCTTAGAAGGCAGTTTGAATATCATTATAGTGGTATAAAAGGCAGTAACTTGATCAGAGTTCTAGGTAAGAAAGTTTTTATTTCTCTGTATCAGAGGGATGTGCTGTGGAGGACAATCTGAAGATAAGAATACCAACAATAGAATCATCTTTTTTTTTTTTTTTTTTTTTTTTTTACTGATTTTTCAAATAGCATATGTCTTTCTGTTAGGTTGAAAATTTTCACTGTGTTATCCATTGAATGATTTATATGCCCAAATAAAGATTAGATTGATGTTCCATATAAAGACCTGCAGAAAAATGTGTGTATATATATAAATTTTTTAATAGGCACTCATGACATTTGACTAAATCGATCAACTATAATAATAAATATCATTGAATTATTGGCCCCATCAAGTAGTAGGCAAACAATTGCTTCCCGGGTTTGTGGATGTGATATTATTTCTAATTTTATTTAATCATTTACTAATTCACTGTGCACCTATTATGTTGGGGATAGTATTTGGCATAGTAGGGAATGTAAAGATGATTAAGACACAGTCCTGTCTACTAAAAGTGTGCAGTCTGGTGGTATGGTATAGTACATTTCTTAGACTTGGCCCTTACTATAATAATGTGTTAATTCCTTAATTATTTCACATGATAAAAGTCTAATTATTATTGTTATGGTCATATTTAATTTACATCTTCAGTGTTCTGAATAATAATTTAATGTACTACCAATATATTTAAACAGACTATAATCCCTAAAAGATAAAGATAAAATATTATAAATATAAATGTAAAATATTATGGTAAAAGCACTTCAATAATTTTAAATGGTTTTAACTGGTTTTTAATCTTTTCACTCTCTTTTGTTGGATTCCTTTATTTGGGAGAAGACAGGGGAAGGGACATTTGGCATTTGGTGTTGAAAATCCAGTGTGAATAGAAACCTGAGAGGAGACTTTTGATTTTCTGATTTCTAGTTCCATAATATGCAAGGTGAAGAGCCACAGGAGATGAAGATGGAGGGATAAGTAGGTGCCTATCATGAAGTGCCTTATGTGTGCCATACTAAGAAGTCAGAAATGAGGTGGGATCCTCTGAAGGGTTTTAAGTGAGGAAATGACTTCTTAGTTCTATTGAGAAAAAGCACTTCAGCAATTGAGTGTGGAAAAAGAGGTATGAAGAAAGCAGACCAGAGTCTGTGAGACTGTTAGAAGACAATTAATGGAAATCAGGGTGAAGTATAGTGAGGGCATGAACTGAAACAGTGACTGTGAAGCTATGAGGAACCTAAGAGGAATGGATTCAAGAGATTTTTAGGAAGTAGAATTGATAAGATTTGGGTACTGTATCGGTGAAGGGGTGGAAGTTGGGTGCTGTTAAAGAAAAAGAGAAGTTTAGGATGACTCTCAAGATGTTTTTCTTGAGTACCTGGGTGGTGCCATTTGCAGAAAAAAAAAAAAGACTATTTTAGGAGTAGGAGGTTGGTGGTCAGCCAGAGGTCAGGAAGGAATTGAGGGTAGAAACTTAGGAAAGATATAAAAGATTCATTTGAATTTCAAACACAAATTTACCTTGCTTTGAGAAAATATGATGTGATTCTGTAACCTGAAAGAGTAAAAGTTAGGATAAGTGTGTGTTATGCTGAAGCTGAATAAGGGGAATGAGTTTCATGGGAGAGTATTGATTAGGGAATTTCTGCTAGTAGAAAACAGGATGTCCAGAGTCAAATATTTATTCTTGGAGACATTGTTTCCCAGATTTTCTTTAATGACAGCTCTCCTCCATTTTATATCCAAAAGCTAGATTGGCTTATTCAAATGTGTTAACCCTAGGATGTGTCTGGGAGTCTTCTGAGTCACTACTTTAAGGGGATATCTATTTGAGGAGGCACTATGGTAATGAAAGCAAGTCAAATACCAAATGTATGGATTGCTATTTAAATAACCTTGCACAAACCACTTAACCTCTTTGGGTTTCCATTTTCTCACTTTTATAAAATAAGAGGGTTGAATCGGATGATCTCTGATAACCTTTTTGTAGTAAGAGCCCTATGATTTTATGACCCTGTGAATAGCATGATTATAGCTCTAGGATTAACATCTTCAGGAAATTTAACAGCAGACTTCCAGTTAAACTTCGTGATTGGACACATGTTTTTCCATGTTCCTTCCTAGTAAGGGACTAAAAATTTGAGCAAAAGACTAAAAAATATATAAATCCATAGGCATAAGGAAGAGGAAGCAACATATTAAAGAGACACAACTTTTGGAAGATGTAAAGGAGGAAATGGCAGAAATGGGAAAGCCGAATACATGTGACTGGAGAGTGTTGTGTCAATGAGAAACAAGACAGTTCATACTCCAGAACCTGTTTAAGAATTAGAGGCAGTATGTCCTGTAGAAAACAGTAGCTGAAGTAGAAATAAAGTATAATTAATATACTCAGAGAGATAGCAGAAGATACTGCTACTATGAAACATGACAAGATTATATAAAAAGAAGAAATAACCAGAGAATAAGCACTTTTATAATAACTGAAATAATAGCTTTTATATGATAGAAATTTTCCTGAAAATAGAGCAAAAAAAAGTCAAATAAATGGAAAATAGGAGAGAAGAGATAAAAATCAAACAAACGATCCAACAAGCTGAACATCTGATTAATGGGAAGTTCAGAAGGCAGGCGAGAGCAAAGAAAATGATAGGTAGGAAACTGTTATAAAAGTATATGGTAAAATTTTTCATCTCCAAAGGTTCCAGTTTGGAAGGATCTTCTGAGTGCCCATAAAAATGTAAAAGCAAATCCACACCAAGATGCATAATTGGAAAATTTCAAAATAACAGTAATAAATAGGTGATAATAGAAAGTTCCCAAGAGAAATATAGGCCTCATACATTGGCTCAAGAACCAGAGTGGTATCTGATTTCTTAATGACAACATTCAAAGCTAGAAGATGTGGCTTTAAAATTCAGAGAGAAGGCCGGGCACGGTGGCTCACGCCTGTAAGTAATCCCAACACTTTGGGAGGCTGAGGCAGGTGGATCACCTGAGGTCAGGATCTCAAGACCAGCCTGACCAACATGGTGAAACCCCATCTCTAAAAAATTTAAAACTAGCTGGGTGTGGTGGCACATGCCTGTAATCCTAGCTACTTGGGAGGCTGAGGCAGGAGAATCACTTGAACCCGGGAGGCAGAGGTTGCAGTGAGCCAAGATTTTGCCATTGCACTCCAGCCTGGGAAACGAGAGCGAAATTCCATCTCAAAAAAAAAAAAAAAAAGAATTATGAGAGAAAATTACTTTTAACTTTGAATTCTACACCCAAACTACCAATTACGTATAAGGGTAGAAAAAACATTTTTATTTTTAGACACATGGTTCTCCAAATGTACCCCCACACTTGCTTTCTCCGGAATTGTTTCAAGGGTATGCTACATCCAAATGAGGGAAGAACTGAGGAGAAAAGACCAAGATAGAGGGTTCAGGAAACAGGTGATTAAAATGAGGTGAGAAAGGTGAAGGGAAGTTACTGGATAACTTCTGTGCATTGATCTTAAAAATAAGCAGTCTTTACTTGAGCTAGAAGATGGAGAACTCCCGAAAGGGATGTCTTCAGGGGAAAGAATTAGAATAGGATTCTTCATGTGTAAGAGTGTGAAATATTATATTTATAGAGGTTTTACATTTCTGTTGCAAACCTTGGGAATGTGGGGGGCAAAGTGACAATATTAACAATAGGAAGGAAATATTGTTACTACTCAAGGTACCAAATGTATTCAAAAATATTACTTCACTGATTACTGGAAGGATGGAAGAAAGGGAAATGAGGTAGTATCAAAGAACTAAGTCTTCTGCCATGATAGGAAGTTAATATATTATGTCTAGAATTTATAAATAAAAATAACAATAGAAGCATATTATTTAGAAATCAGGCAAACACTAGAATGAGTTTTGGCAGAGGGTCAAAGTTTTGGATACAGGATGCTGTATTTTGTATAAACTTTGTGGTACTATTTAACTGGTAAACTGTGTGTGTGTGTGTGTGTGTGTGTGTGTGTTGCTTTGACAATAATGAGAAATGATAACTAAAAATTCTTACAGATTTCTAAATGCTATGAGCTGAATGTTTGTGTCACCTCAAAATTCATATATTGAAAACCTAATCTTTAATGTGATGGCATTTGTACATGGGGCCTTTGGTAGGTAATTAGGTCATGAAGGTGGGGCCCTCAAGATGGGAATAGTGCCCTTATAGAAGCTTGCTTCCACTCTGTCTCTTGGCCCTCCATCATGTGAGGACGCAGTGAGAAGACTACTATATGCAAACCAGGACAAAGGCATTCATCAAAACCTGGTCATGCTGGCATTCTAATCTCAGACTTCTCAGCCCTCAGAACTGTGAGAAATACATTTTTGTTGTTAAATTCTGTTGTTTAACCAAGTCTATGGCAATTTATTATTATTGCAGCCTGAACTCAGATACCAAGTATTTTGGACTTTGATTGTTCAGGTAGTAGATTAACTCATGATGAAGTGTATATATTTTTGTTATCTGCAGGAATTAGAGTTATACCTTGACATTATATTTGAAGGGGTTTTCGCATGCTGTTTGAATGATAAAAACAATGATGAAGAATCTAAAAGTTGTTGCTACAATTCTGAGACCTTAAATATATGTTACAAAATCTAAAAAGGCATTAACTATTGATGGCTAAGGAGAAATAGAAAAAGACAGATAAACTTTCATTTGGTTTGGTAGGTATAATCATAAGACAAATTAAACATAGTTGCTTTGTTAAAGAAAGAATAGTTTCCCTTCATTCTAAGTAGTTTTTAAATACTTAATATATTTTTCCCTCAAAAACTGCATGGCTAGTGCATTTATTCTCATGGAATGTTTTTAACTGTTTGCTGACTCATTAGCTATTCATCTGTAGCTAATATGAGGCACTTTTATTGTGGTTTACAAAAATATGGAGGTTATGTGATTTGGTGCATGCATTTCAGAATTTAGATTGTCTTTTAATAATCAAAAACATGCTTTGCCAAAAATCTAGTATGAGTGTGCTCAAAATATCAAGTGCCTTTTGAATTTTTAAAATAAAAACATTCCAACAATAAAAACCCAACAGCAAACAAACAAAAAACCCCAGAACTTGTCTTGTAAACAAAAGTGTTTAGCAGACATCCTTAAACCTCCTTGAGAGAATTTTTAGACGTAAGAGAGGCAGAGGCAGAGACCAAGATAGAAAGGGGGGATATTTCTCCTTGAATTTTTCTTTTAACCAAGGACATTTGGTTTTGGGAGGAAAAGAAGGAGAGAAGAAATGAAGAAAGAACATGATTTGTCTCAAAGATTTATTTTATAATTGATTGTAGCTTATAAAGGTTTTCATTGATAGTGTATGGGAGAGAGAATTGTAAGTTTCAATGCCGACACTTTGAAGAGTTGCCCTGTTATTGCAGCTGCTTAGGCAGCCTTGCTCAAACATCAATGGTGCATTGTGGCAGTTTGCTCTGCTTCCCTGTTTCTGATGGACGTTCTCCAGGCAGTGAAGGGCAAAGGGGCTGGCAATGCTGGTAACTGGCATAATAGGAGTTGTTGGATCAGTTTTGAGTGTATGTGTGTGAACTGAACATTTAATGACAAATTCTGTGTTATGGTTAGTCTAAGCTGAGTATCAGAATGTACTTTATGTTCAATTAATGTAGATTGGATTATATTTTTATATTGTCATTTTATAGCATAGAGTGCATAATGTTTAGGGTGCATAATTTGTAGTGGTTGGTAAAAAGGACCAATGCTTGCAGCCTGAACAAAGAAATTCAAGATATACTCAGATATAATCACACTGAAATATTTCTGTCATAAAATAAATAATTGACTTTTACTGTTCATAATATTTTATTGTTTTTAAGGATACCCATATTAAATAGTTTCAGCTGTTTGTGAAAATGTGTTCTGATTTTTTTTGGTCTCTTGTGTGTGTGTACAAGAACACTCTAATTTACTCTTGTAAAATCGTAAACTTTTAGAAGAGATTTGAAAAGTCACCTCAGACTGAATAGATAGAGGCATTACTTGGGAGAATATGACATAATGTTCAGAGATGACACAGAGAAGGCAGAGATGATGAACAAATATTTTGCCTATATTTTTCTTTGCCAAGAAGAATAATCTTCAGATTAGAAGACATGAATGGAAATCAATAAATTGGTTAATAGGAGACTATTTTGGCAAATTTACAATCAAAGTCCACAGAGTTTGGTAACTTTTATTCAAGAATGATAATGACCATAATTTTTTTAAAAACTTGCATATTTATATAATGTGTTTTTTTCAAAGTATCACAATGTATGTATTCACTGAATCCTTAAGGGAATCCTGAAAAGTAAACAGGGATGACTATTTGCATTTTACAGGTGAGGAAACCAAAAGGAAGCAAATAAAAAGTTTTTAGCAGTAGGCAGTAGGTCATACCTTTTCACTTATTCTCATTTAATAATCACCATGCTCCAAGAAAATTTTATTGTCTCCATTTATAGATGTGTTAACTGAAAGTAAATATATTTTTTTCAAGCCACACTGCTGTCTATCAGAACAACTGGAATCCAAACCTAAGGACTTTTGCTCCAAAGTCTAAACTTTCTTTTACTGAACATCATAACTTCCAGAAATGATCATATTTGGAGAATTGGAAGATGTAAAATAATGGATACAAGCAAACATATAAAATATTAAAGATGAAATAAAGGTGAATTCTCTAACCTACAGAGTTAACTTTATCTCCTGCAAAATTCTGAAATATTGAATAGATTATTTGTGACCATGTAGAAACCAAGGTGTTATTTTACCAAGAACAAGTCATGTCATACTAATCTCATTTCTCCTTTTCTGATAAAGTTAACTGGGTTGTTAGCTAAGAAAATTTTGCAAACATATGTATCTTGGTGTAAACAAGGGATTTGATAAAATGATGGCAGTAGATTTAGGGAGATTCATAAGTTATTTGAAAAACTTCCCCCATATAGTCATGTTTAATTTTCTTTTCTGAGGCAAGTATTTGTGACTAGCCTACTAAATACAAAGCAATTTCCTGTCCACTGTCGGATATCTTTTTGAAAAAAGAGAGAGTAAAACATGGAAGCTCCTTTCAAGAACTTAATTGCTTAGTATAGAAGCTAAGAAGAAAAATATAAATCACATAAATGCCCTGTGATGAGTATCTTAAGAAAGAATCCTCTCAGCATGGATCCCGGGAAAGCCTTCCTGTAGAGGTGGCATTTTAACTGAAATGGAATTACGGATAGGGTTTGCATATGAAGAAATAGGGAAAAGGTTTGCAAGTGATAACATTAGCTCACATTCATTGACTGTATGTTGTTTCTTTTATTCTTCATAATCATTTTGAGGTAGACTATATTATTATTTCTACATGGACATGATAATATGAAGTCAAAGATGCTTTAAGTATAACTTGCTTTATAAACTAGTTGGGTCAGGATTTGAACTTAGACAGTTTACCATAGATCTCATTCTCTTAAAAATAGAATCAAGAAGATGAGTGTTAAAAGAGGTTGTTTGAGTAATGATACAAAGTTCAGCATGGCTAAAATATAGGTATGCCCAAAGGAAGATAGTAAGTGACCTTGTTTGATCTTGTTGTCTTAAATAGTATTTTATATATCAGTGGTTTGGGTGAGAAGATAAGGAATTACTATACAATTTTCAGGTTATTCAAAGATGAAACACTGAATAAATATAATTCCTGTATTTTATTTCAAAATAGTAACAACATAACCAGATACCATATAAAAGACATGGTTCTTGAAAATAAACCCTGAAATTTGTATGACATAATAGGGAGAGGTATACACTTAAAAATAATATCTTCTTCTGTTGCATAGAAAAAATTTTATGCTTGGATGTACTTTCCTGATCATAATGTACAGAAGGGAAACCTAAACAGAGCACAGTGATCACACTGAGATTAGGAGATAGAAATTGAAATTTAGGGAGATGAGGCAGTAGAATTTGCAGGTAGAATACTGGAGGAAGGGAGATATGCAGACAAGGAACTTCAGAAATGTGCAAAAGGATTGCCTTGAGCCTACTGAATGCTGAATATTAAACTGTGCATACTTTGGGTAAACCTCCAGAAGGCCGGCAAAGAACAACCAGAGAGCTGAAAAGGTGAACCACTCCTAGAGCTTTCGCGGATTGGAAGTGTTTGAGTTTTGTTCAGCCAAAGTGGAGACACTTTGTTAATAGCCAGGGAAATGAGATCCCAAAAAGGATAATTCTTTTTCAGTAGGGCCTAACAACCCTGCCCTAATAGAGCTTAAGAATAAGACTCAAAAGAACCAAACTGATCTGCAAGCTATTAACCAGCCTGCCAGAAAAATGTCTAATACTTTGTGAAGGAGTTCAACAAAATTCAGCAGTCAACAACAAAAAGTTTATGATGAATGACATCAAAATAAAATTTATGTTACATGAAAAAGCTGGAAAATGTGACATGTAACCGGGAAAAAAATTACCAATGAAAAAACATTCAGAAATGGCAGAGATGACGGAATTAGAAGAAAAATATTTTGTAACCACTATTATAAATATGATCAAGGATTTAAAGGAAAGCTTGACTATGATGAGGAGAGAAATGAGTGGCATAAAAGGGAACTAAATGGAACTTTTAGAGGTGAAAAATATATTTGGAATGAAAAAATTTACTACATTGGTGTAACAGGATATTAGATACTACAGAAAAAGGATTAGCGAATGTGAAGACATAGCAATAGAAACTATCCAATCTGAAGCACACACGCAATCTGAGAAAAAAGATTGAAACAGACACACAAATATAACCTCAGAGATTTATGGGACACTATGAAGCAGTTTAACCTGTATGTTAGTCCTAAAAAGGAGGTGGGGAAGGAAGGAAGAAAAATTACTTGGACAATGAAAGGCTGAAATATATATATATGGAGTCTTGCTCTTTTGCCCAGGCTGGAGTGCAGTGGCACATCGTGGCTTACTGCAACCTCTGCCTCCTGGGTTCAAGTGATTCTCCTGCCTCAGCCTCCTGAGTAGCTGGGACTACAAGCAACCCCCACCTTGCCTGGCTAATTTTTGTATTTCTAGTAGAGACGGGGTTTTGCCATGTTGGCCAGGCTGGTCTCAAACTCCTGACCTCAAGTGATCTGCCTGCCTCAGCCTCCCAAAGTGCTGGGATTAGAGGCATGACCCACCATGCCTGGCCACTGAAAATATTTCAAATTTGACTAAAACTGTATTTACAAAGATCTAGAGATTTCAACTATAAGTAAGAGGAGAAAAATGAAGGAAATGGCATCAAGACACATGATACTAAAATTGTTGAAAACAATTGATAACAAGAAAATCCCAGAAAGAGACAGGAAATGGAGGCATTACGTACAGGAGGAAGACACAAATATTAAATACTTCTTGTCAGAAACAATATAAACTAGAAGACTTAGAATTTCATTGATATGGTTTGGCTATGTCCCCACCCAAATCTCATTGGGAATTGTAGTTCCCATAATCCCCGTGTTGTGGGAGGGACCCGGTGGGAGGTAATTTAATCACGGGAGTGGTTACCTCATGCTGTTCTCATGATAATGAGTGAGTTCTCACAAGATCTGATGGTTTTATAAGGGGCTTTTCCCCCTTTTGCTCAGCACTTCTTGCTGCTGCCATGTGAAGAAGGATGTGTTTGCCTCCTCTTCCATCATGATTGTAAGTTTCCTGAGGCCACCCCAGCTGTGCTGAACTGTGAGTCAATTAAACTTTTCTTTTATAAATTACCCAGTCTTGAGTATATCTTTATTAGCAGTGTGAGAACGGACTAATATAGACATCTTTAAAATGCTGAAAGATAAAAAGAGTCAACCTAGAATTCTATAAAATAAAGACTTTTTGGGGACATAAAAGCTGAAAGAGAAATCATCACCTACAGACAAGCACTACAAGATGTGTTAATGGAGGTTCTTCAGGAAGAAGGAAAATGATACCAAATAAGATGGAAATTTGTAATAACACAAAGTAAAGAGGAGTACCAGAAATGGTAAATATATGAGTAAAAATAACACACTTTTTTCTTTTAAAATTTTATTTAAAAGATAACACTTTGCAGCAAAATAATTAACAATGTATTGTGGGTTATATAGTAGTAAGATGTTTGACATAAATTACATAAATAATTGGAGCAGGGAAATAGAAGTGTGTTGTTGAAATGGTTTGATATTATATATGAAGTGGTATATTATTATTTCAAGGTAGCCTTGATAAGTTAAAAGTTACATATTGTAAACCCTACAATAATGATTACAAAATAAAGAGATATAACAGTAAGGCCAAAATAGAGATAAAATGGAACATTGAATACTCAACTATTTCAAAAAAAGGCAGATAAAGAGAAAAAAATAAAGAACACATGGGACAGAAAAGAAATACGAAGTTAAAGTTAATGGATTTAAACTTTCTTATATCAATAAATGCAATGACAAAAATTGCAATCAATAATTGTAATGACAGTTGCAATAGCAGCTCATCCACCAGAGGTATTAGAGAAGACAGAAGGATAATGAAAAGGGGTTAACTGTTTTGACTCTATAATAATTTTGAAAATTATGTTTAAGTAATTAGAGTATGTAGATTATTTTTATTCTCAACAGAGATTTTATACAAGCATATATATTCTGGAATAGATATGTGCTACAACAGAATGACTCCAACTCCTTGAGGCTCTCATTAGACACAAACCTGTTATTGTTAAGTAGCTACATCTCAATCCATATTTTCTGGTTAAATAAAGAGAGTACATTATTCCTTATTCTACTTCTTTGCTCTTCCTTTTCTCATATTAAGCCCAAACACCCTATAATGAAATATGGATAACCACTTACGTAAATGGTATACCATAAAACTGAGATGGTAAGATTTGACTATTAAAGAACTAGGTAGCTTTATGATTTATTATTTTCTGGATATAAACAGAAGTTCCTTCTGATGCTATCCACATACCCTCACGCAACCATTAGTATAGTTCGGTATTTTTAAAATAACTTTTGAAGAGAAGACACTTTTTAAAACACAAAAATGGCAACATATAATACATATTATTCTATAAGCTAACTTTTTAAAATGCAAAAATATGAAAGATGCTTGTTTTTCAAGTATTTATGTGTATCAGAGTCCATGACTCTTTGCAAATCATGTGTGACTTGTATGATTATTTCTTTAGGATAAAATCATTGCCAGGTTGCAAGGGCATGAGGGAGCACATATAAGGTTATGATACATATTGCCAGAATACTCTTCAAGAATTCTTTACCTCTCACAGGGTTGTGCTAGTTTCTCTACCCTGTCGTCGATAATAAACATTTTCAGTCTAAGCCAAGGTAAAAAGTGATACCCATGACTTTTTCATTTTGTATTTCCTTTATTTTTTGAGCATCTCTTTATATGTTTACTAGTCATTTGAACTACTGTGAAATTTCCATTCACTTACTTGCATGTTTTTGTTTTATTCTGCTGTAAAAAATGTTTTACACACTCCCATACATGCTTATATGTATCTCTCATTATTTTGTAAGACTGTATTTTAAAGATACTCACTTTTTGACATATATAAAATATTTTCACCCTTTTGGCATTTGACTTCTAACTTTTATATGGAATTATTTACTCTAAAGATGTTTTCAATTTTTATGTAGTCATATCTCTCAACTTTTTGAGGGTCTTTACCTTGGATTATGCCAAGGAACATTTTTCTACCCCAAAGCTATGAAAATATTCTTAGTGTTTTCTTATAATACGTTTATTGTACTGTTCTCTATAATTAATTTCAATTATCTGTATTTATTTTAGTATATGAATTTCACTTGCTCAGCTAATGAAGTAAACATGAGCCAGCAAAAGATTATGAAACATGGCAAACTTCTGAGATTGATAATGATAGTTATAATATTAATAGAAAAATTAAAAATGACATTCATTGAGCTTTTACTGTCTTCTAGGGACAGTGTTTTTTATATTCTTTATCTTTACAACAATGCGATATGTTAGATATTCATATCTCTGTTATCTCATTGTAACAGTGAAGAAACAGATTCAGTAGTTAACCCGGATTTCTCATAGTGGGTGTTTGCTATCTATTGTCATATAACAAATTACCACAGACTTAGCAGCTTAAAACAACAAACATTTATCTCACTATTTCTGTGGGTCAGGAATTTGGGACCTGCTTTACTGGGTGCTTCTAGCTCAGAGCCTCTTATAGGTTGCAGTGAAGATATTGACCAGGTCAGTGGTCATCTAAAGAATAATCTGTTTCCAAAACGGATTAATCCTATGGTTCTTGGTAGGAAGTCTCAGTTTCTGACCACAAAGTCCTGTCTGTAGGGCTGCTTGAGTGTCCTTATGACATGACAGTTGGTTTCTTCCAAGGCTAGTAGTCAGTGAGAGAGAGAGACAGAGAGAGATTACCAGGAGGGAGCAAAAGATTGTAAGTTGGAGGGAGCAAAAGTTTGTAAGTTAAAATTACTCTATGGCTATATATATTAGTGATAATAGAAAGAAGTCCAAGAAACTGGGACCTGCATTGTGTACATGGCTTTGTCTCAAGGAACCCCTGGAATGTTTGTCTGTTGTCAGGAAAGCATGAACTCCTATAAAAGTTTTGATTTCTATAAGAACTCAGACCTGAGGTTGAAGACCTTCTACATGGATTAGCAGGAGAATTGAGGCAAGTCCTAACACTTCTTATAATTAATTTCTGCATTTTCCTGATGCCTGAAAGTCACTATAAGAGTAAAATATTGAGTGTGAAAAGCATAAAGAGCTAAGAAAAATCAAAATTATTGCATTACTTTAATGAATACATGTAGGGATCTTAATAATCCTGCTATGGGCCAACCTGGGAGCCATTCCTAGTTTTTTATTTGTTTTGTGATTTATAATAAAGTGTCAAATCAGTTGATTTTGTATTATCTAAGTAATTGTTGCTTGCATGATAATGGTTAACCTTAAATATTCCTCCTATTTGGCAAATAATTATGCATTATTAATTTTCACTTGAACTATGTAGTCTTAGCCTAGAGAGACTCAAAATAGAACATGCTGCAGTGTTCTAATGGAATACTTGACGGGGAAAAGATTTGAGTTTGGGTTCTAATGCTGCTACTGAGTAAGTGCAAAAATGTGAGATAATTCATACAATCTTTGTAAGCCTAAGTTCTTCATTTTTAATATTAAGACGTTGGTTGAGAAACTTACAAACTTGCTATGATTCAAATAGTTGAGCTTAAATTAAAAAAGTTTAAAGAATAATTAAACTGGATGACTATTGGTTATTTCAGCGCTTTCCTGGAAATACAAATGAAAAAGAACAACCTATGTTGAAAGTTGAAATGGTACCTTTTATTGCTCCCTATAAACAGATCATTTGATATTTTTATCACAATAAGAAGTATTTTTTCACAGCTATTTCTCTATAGTTTGTTTCTTCGTAAGTTTAGTCATAGGCTTTCTGTCTTGGGTATGTGAAAAGCATTGTATATTTCAATGCCTCACATGTTAAAATTCAGAATATTTAATTTTACAAAGCAGAAATTAACTAATGGGAGACAATGGGCTATGATTATGCTTACAGAGTAAAGAACTAATTTAAACAATTTAATATGAAAGCCCAACTTAATAGGAATTACAATCATTAGTAGTTTATGGTAGAGTTTTTTGCAATATAGTGATCAACCAACCACAGACTAAACCCAGTAAAAACTTTGCAACATGTCCTTATACCGACACATTCTTTTGTTTTCATCCTTTTTCCTCTTTATTTTTCTGGATATTATCATCTTACACCTCTTAGAAGTTTCATTCAGAATTTAAGTATCAGACATGTTTATAGGGCATTCGGATAATATAAGCAGAGAACAAATTATTTGCAGGTTTCAATATGGAAATTCTTAAATTATAGAAAGAATATGTATTCTAATGAAAGTTGGGATGAAATACAGTAGAATCTCATCAATAAATGTGAGTTAATATACACATACTTAATTTACACAAATTTAACCATATGCATTCATTTAAAAAAGAAATTTTTATCAAATTATTGAGCAAGTACTCTCACTATTCCACTTAAATAAGCTCTTGCTGATTAGTGAACTCACCACCCTGAGTGAGATTGGAGTTATGGTTGGCTTCCATCCCTGTTTACTTCTCAGGATGTGAGCATCTTGCCATTCTGAGTGATTCTAATATTTGATGACACCAAAAAATACATAGCTTTGACCTAAAACCAATTCAGTTACTTTATATGGTTCTGAACTGAAATAAAAACAAAACAAAGCAAAACAAACAAACAAGAAACTGTTCCAATGATGAAGGATAAGAAAAGCTCTGTTGGATTTATAGGGAGAAGATTTATAGTCTCCAATGTGTTACATCTTTTAAAGGGATAGATCAAATGTTTTAAAGACGTTATTTCTCATTTGGATTTCACAGGAAAACAACATAGGCTTTGTTTTGTACTTCTTTATCTGTGGTTAACAATATTTAGTTCAGGGGGAATTACTGTTCTTGAAAGGGGAGCTAAAATGGCTAAACCACAACAGAGAGAGTTATAGGCAGTGATGTCAGCATTCAGATTAGCCTTTACTGTGGACTTTACTGAAGAGTAAAAAAACTGAATGACCGGAGAGATTGATTAGCTATAAAGGTTTTTTGAAATTAATTAAAAATTCAATTAAAGAATGAAAATTATTATTAATAAAAACAATTGAAACATGAAAATTTTTACAGTGCTCATTTTGCAGTGATGGGATTCTGAATAATTTTATCTTCTGAAATTTCTAGCTTTTTGCATTTTCTGAGTTTCCTATAATAGCATTTACAGTTTATAGTGAAAATTAGATATACCTCAAACATTATAACAAAACTCTCAGTAATTTAAATTTATGATTTCTTAAATTAGCTCACTTTTGTGTCTGTGTGTGTGTTTGCAGGATAATCAGTGATAGGAATGAAAACTTGACAAGCTTCTTCCTGAAGAAGATATTTGTCTTTTAGTTAAACTTTGCAGGAGGAAAGATGACGAATTTCCATTTATTAGTGCAATATAATTATAATCTCATCTCTTTAACTCTGTATTTCTTTAGTATACAAGATAGTACTGTGGTCTAGTCACTTTTTTTTTTCCATGAGAAAGCGTCTCACTCCATTACCTAGGTTGGAGTGCACCGGTGCAATTTCGGCTCACTGCAACCTCCAACTACCTGGTTCTAGCGATTTTCCTGCCTCAGCCTCCCGAGTAGCTGGGATTACAGGCATGCACCACCATGCCCAGCTAATTTTTGTATTTTTAGTAGAGACAGGGTTTCACCATGTTGGCCAGGATTGTCTGGATCTCCTGACCTTGTGATCTGCCCGCCTCCACCTCCTAAAGTGCTGGGATTACAGGCGTGAGCCACCATGCCTAACCACACTTTTATCTTTAGAAAGTTTTATTATATCATTAAATTGTGGCTAAAGTCTCATCAATTAGGATTTCACTGATATGGTTTGGCTCTGTGTCCCCACCCAAATCTCATGTTGTATTTTAATCCCCAATGTTGGGGGAGGGACTTGGTGGGAGGTGATCAGATCATGGGTGCAAATTTCCCCCTTGCTGTTCTCATGATAGTGAGTGAGTTCTCACCGAGATCTGGTTGGTTAAAAGTGTGTAGCACTTCCCTCTTCACTTTCTCTCTCCTGCTCCTCCATAGTAAGCCATGCTTGCTTCCCCTTCACCTTTAAGTTTTCTGAGGCCCCCCAGGCATGCTTCCTGTACAGCCTGTGGAACTATTAAGTCAATTAATCCTCTTTTCTTCATAAACTACCCAATCAGAGGTGGTTCTTTAGAGCAGTGTGAAACTGGATGAAGACAGAAAATATAATTCTAAATTTATGATAATTGGAAAAAGAACTTGCTGAAATTTGTCTTACAAAACACGAGTTTGTCAAACACAAAGATACTATGGCCAGCATTTCTAGAATGATTTCTCGCCAATTTAGGAAAACAAACTATTTTGAAGGTATTACTGTAACAGCGTTAATTCCTGTCCCAATAATTTACTAATCAACAGCTCTTACTACCTATGAATACCTATGTATTCATTTAAAAAAGAACCTCTTAATATTAATCCTGGTCCCTATTAGCTTTAATTTGCTAGTCTCTAAACTCCTACCCATCTATCATATCAGCTTAAACATCACTTTCTCAGTGAAATCTTCTTAAGCATGTCATTTTTTTTCCCTCAGATGCTATCATGGAATCTCATTTTTCTCTCCAAAATTTATTTATAGTTATATAATAATTTTATGATTATTGATTAATGTCTGGTTCCCACAAGGCATTAGTAATATGAAAACGGAATTGTGTCTGCTTTTTTCTTCTCATTGTCACCATAGGATCTAACATACTACCCAAAATATAATAGGACTTTAATAGTCATTTAATTATTACCTAAATGTCTGAATGAATTATTGAATGAATGTACCTAGCAAAAAAATTTAGCCAAGATACCTTAAGCTTTAAGTTTTAGTATTATAAAATTTCTGTTAAATCATTAATAATTTAAATAACAGCGTTTTGGAATTTCTGAGTATTGGAATTGAAGCTTATACCTGAAATTGAAGATTGTGCTAAAAAATGATAGATCATTATTTTAAAAACAATAGTTTGTAATTTTGTCCTCCTATGATTTTGGATTGACTTTGTTTTTCTATTGTTTCTAATAGAGTTGTAGAGTAGCTTTCATCTTATTACCGTCCTTTTATTATTACCCTTTTCTGTAGGGAAAACTACACAGTGATATTTTAACCATATGTCCATATCAGAGGACATACTGATCATAGCCTTTAATCAGAACTGTCATCTGCACATAAAAGTTTCAGTGAAAAGTTACCTAAGTTTACATGCCAGTTATGCCTGTATGCGTGAGATGGTATGTGACTGAATATTTATGGTAGGGATTATAGAAAGTGAAATAAAAGTTAAATCATTGAGAGATTCAGAGGACCCATAGGAATGCATATATTCTTAAAGTATCATAATTTATAAAATGTATTAAAATTTATATAAACAAACATAAAAGTGTTTGATAATATTATTCTAGTTTTGATTTCTAAGATGAAGAGAGCTTAATTCATTCACTTAATCATGTATTTATCAAATGTCATACATGCCCCCAAATAACTCTAAGCTGATGAATTTTATATTTTATCATAAAAAACTCTTTTGAAGGGAGCTTTAGATATGAGAGACAAATATTTACTTATAATTTCATAGCATATACATAATTATAACTAAAGTCATATAAAATAATATTTTAATTTACTAATGTTAATTTTCAATCCTAACTTTATGAACGTTTTATTCATATTCGTCACATACATTTATAAAATAAGTACCTTTTCAATGTTTTCCGAACCACATCATTTTTGGTTTTACCTAAGTTATTTTAGTTATAACATGTTTTTTTTTTTTTATTATACTTTAAGTTTTAGGGTACATGTGCACATTGTGCATATTCTCACTCATAGGTGGGAATTGAACAATGAGATCACATGGACACAGGAAGGGGAATATCACACTCTGGGGACTGTTGTGGCGTGGGGGGAGGGGGGAGGGATAGCATTGGGAGATATACCTAATGCTAGTTATAACATGTTTTAAATTCATCTTTGATACTGTCACTTAAAATTTCATCAGAAGACACAAATACCATTTCCATAACACTAGGGGAATTTTTTTCAACACTTGTTCCTTAAGCATATATTTACGATCTGTACTATGTAATGATATAATCTTTTGGCTGTTTTATATGATGTTTGAAAGGCATATTTAAATCAGCATCTAACATTTGCAATTGTGAAAAAAATTCCAGAAATAAAAACTAAACTTGTATTACATTTTATTTTGCCTCTATTTTTAACTATTCTAGCAGATTGACCTCTAAAGCCATGACAAACCAATACCAACTGATGTAATTCCTTGCTAATAAATCTTTCCTAAATACTACTTTGTTGTTTATAAGAAAGTAATTGGAAGTGTGGCCCATAATATGAGAGTCTTTCTTCTGAGAAATAACATTGACTAAACAGTTTGCCTTATACCAGTTGAGCATCCATAATCTGAAAATCTGAAATAAAATATTCCAAAGTCCAAAACTTTTTGAGCACTGCCATGATGCCAGAAGTGGAAAATTTCACACCTAACTTCACTTGAGAGGTGCACAAAATTATAAAATATTGTACAAAATTACCTTAAGGCTACATATATAAGGTATATGTGAAACATAAATTTTGTGTTTAGACTTGGGTTCTATTGTAAGAATATTTCATTATGTGTATGCAAATATTCTAAGATCTGAAAAAATCTGAAATATGAAACACTTTGGATAAGGAATACCCAACTTGTATTCTGAAATATACTTTATTTAGTCAATACTTGTTATTTGTCTAGATGCTAGAAATAAAAAAGTAACCACCAGATACTCCTTTTCTTTGAGAATGTATGGTATAGTGGGAGAGACAGGCTGGGCACTGGACATTTTCAATATCTTATAATAATTGCTGTTGAGTGATAATTCCTCTCTCTATATACCAGAGAGGTATAGAGTCACAAGAAGGGACACTTAACCCAAGTCAGGGAAGACTTCCTACAGGACATGATGGCTAAGAGAGCACTGAAAAGGTGAGTAGGAATTAGCCAGAGTTACAAGTATTAAGGGTTTTATAAGAAGAGAAACAGCTTATTAAAAAGTTTAGCATTAAAAAAAAAGTATATGACCCGTTCATGGGTTTGCATATAGTTCACATAGTTCAGTATGAATGGAGTAAGTTTGGAGGTTCAAGTATGTGTACCTGTGAAAGGTGAGGTTGTAGAAGTAAGCTAATACGTGCATGGATTGGTATAAATCCTCTTTTAGATAGAAGTCTTTAATAAATACTCTTTTATATATCATCCAAAATTTACTGTTTTAAGACAAGTGCTAAATAAATGCTCAATTTAAATGTAAATAACAATATAAAAATAGTCACATCTTTGTAAACAAAGGGTAAATCATTGGTTTCACTTCCTATTTGTGTAAGAAAAGACTAATGGATGACCTTTCGCAATAGTCCTTAATACATAAACTTTGTGAGAGTAGCAATTGTGAATTTGATTCATTTTGTGAAGCTTATGGTTGCTTTCAAATGTACATAGTAATAATTACCTCAACATTTGTTTTAATTTAGTCAAGATTATTTATCTTACCTGAAATGACAGACATTTCTGTTGAGATATTATTATGATTATCATTATGGTTTATCAGTATAAATCATATAAACCTAAGGCCCTGACTTTGACATAGGATTTAAACTACATTAAATAGGCAGACCTTGAAATGGTCTCAAAATGAGTTGTTGTGGGAACTTTTCTATCTGAGTCAAACCAATTCAGGAGTATAAAGCTAACTGAATTGAGATAGAAATAGTAGATTTGTGTGTATGTGAAGATGTGATACAATTAAGAAAAGATTTAGGATTTAATTTAGAAAATTTTGCTAGCTCTTTTTTTATTTTTATTTTTTGAGACAGAGTCTCACTCTGTCGCCCAGGCTGGAGTGCAGTGGCGCGATCTCAGCTCACTGCAAGCTCCGCCTCCCGGGTTCACGCCGTTCTCCTGCCTCAGCCTCCCAAGTAGCTGGGACCACAGGCGCCCGCCACCACGCCCGGCCAATTTTTTTTTTGTATTTTAAGTAGAGACGGGGGTTTCAGCGTGTTAGCCAGGATGGTCTCCATCTCCTGACCTCGTGTTCTGCCTGCCTCAGACTCCCAAAGTGCTGGGATTACAGACGTGAGCCACCGAGCCCGGCCAGAAAATTTTCTTAGCTCTTAATAAGTATTAGTTTTGTTTATTGCAAAATCATGAATATAGCATCTCTGGGACTGAGGAATTGTCACAATTCCAGGTCATTGTGTGGAATGCAGG